>NC_064818.1:84167192-84231791 GCF_023721935.1 Panthera uncia | reverse complement strand
CGCTCTCGCTGCTCGGCGGCCCCGCGCCCGTCGCTCTCCGCCCGCGCCTCACCGCGGCCCGCGCGCAGCCATTAGGATCGCCGCCACCGCCGCCGAAGTTCCCGCAGCCGCCGCCGCCGCCGCCGCCGCTGAGGCGAGTCCCGCCCGGAGCCGGGGGGCGGGGCGTGCGCGGGGCGGGGAGGGGCGTGCGCGGGGCGGGACTGCGCGGGATGGGCGGGGCCGAGGGAGGGGCATGCTCGGGCGGGGCGGGGCCAGTGGGAGCCTGGCAAGGACGGCGGAGCGACCCTGCGCGGGGCGGGGCGGGGCGGGGCGGGGCCTCTCGGGGGAGGGGCTGAGCACTCTGGGGGCGGGGCCTACGCGAAGGGCTCCTGCGTCAGCCCCAGCTGCTCTTCCACCGCCCTCCCATCGGTCAGCGGCCGCCCCGCCCCGCCCCTCCCGGCGCGGAGGCTGCGCACTGTCTCCGCCCCCCGCACTCCTGTGGCGTCATGACCCGGCACCGATCGTGCCTCTTAAAGGGACCGTGCGTTCGCCCGCAGGCAGCGCTGCGGGAGCAGAGGGGCAGCTCCGGTGTTTAGTCGTGTGGCCCGCGCTCGACCCACGAAAGTGGGAGGCGGCGGGCCGGGATGTTTAATTAACTCTCACGCAGGCTGTGGGGACCCCAGCCCAACGTGGGGTTCAGAGAGGCGTGAAGGCCTGGGCCGGACAGGGACGCAGGAGGGGAGGCAGGCGAGGGTCTCGCGGCCAGGGACGGAGGGCTCAGAGGGCTCGGGGAGAGGGAACTCGAGGCAGGGTCCTCGAGGCGGGGGACAAGGGGCGCGGGCTGGGGAAAGGGCTCTCGGGGGCGTGGTCGGGCGAGGCGGGGGCCAGGCTGGGGCGGGGTGGGGGGGGTGGCTCGAGGCAGGGGCGTGAGGGGGGCCTGGGGCTCGGGGCGGATAGCTGAGGTCTCGGGGCGGGGCGGGGCGCGGGCTGGGGAGGGGATCTCGGGGGCGTGGTCGGCGCGGGGGTGGGTGGGCTCAAGGCCGGGGCCTGGTCAGGGGCAAGGGGCTGGGGACAGTGGGTCTCAATCCCCGGGGGTGGGCGTACTGGGGAGAGGATCTCTGGAGCGTGGTAGAGGGCTGGGGGGGGTGGCGGGCAGAGCCGGAGCGTGGTCGGGGAGGAGGGCTTGTCGTCGGAGCGGAGGGTTTGGGGGCTAGGGCATGGTCGGGGCAGGGGTCTCAGGGCCAGGAGCCAAGGTCTCACGGCCGTGGGCGTGGGCTGAAGCGGGGGATCTCCGGGTCGTGGTCGGAGCGAGGTGGGGGCGGTTCCGGGCGGGGGCGTGGTCAGTGAAGGGTGAAGGGGCCTCCCGAGCTGGGGTCTCTTGGGGGCGGGAAGCAGGCTGGGGACCAGGATCTCGCGGCTGGATTGCGTGGTCCCCAGCGGGGCAGCCCGACACGGACCACACAGTCCCTGGGGCACCGGGTGGGACCCACACTTGCCAAGCATCTTGATGGCTCCATTGTAAAAAGGCGACAAAGGAGACCCAAGGCTAATTGAAGAAAATCTTTTATTCAACACACTGGATACACACGCAGCCCACATTTAAATGTTATCAGTGAAGTGTTTTCGCGGCTGTAAACCTGCGCCTGGGTGCACAGTAGGCCTCAGCGCCGCCGGCCTCCTGCCCAGGAGAGCTATGCAGGTGTGGCCGGCCAGGGCTGAGTGGGCAGAGCCGGGGCAGCCCCGCCAGGCCACCCTTCAGCTGCCCCGCCCACTCCGTTAGAACAGAGGGCAGCCCCCACCTGCACGAAGTGACAGGCAGCTGCGCCCTTACCAAGGAAAGCATCCCCTCTAGTGATAATTGGGGGATCCTGCTTACAGCGTCCGCCTCGCGTCACCACCAAAACCCTTTGACTTGGAAACTGATGTCTGATTCATTCAGCACGGGTAGCGGACAGACTGAATTGGGCCCACCCGAACGTGGTAAGCTGAAGCCCCATCTCCCAAGATGCTTGTATGCGCACATGGGGACCCCAAGGAGGTGATTATGGTTAAAGGAGGCCAGAGGGTGTGTCCGTTTTCCAAGAGAATTCAGGTACTTCTAGGGGAAGACCCCAGAGCACCTGCTGTCGCCCACACCCTCCAACCCCTGGCAGAAAACAGAGAAGAGGTCGTGGGAGCACACAGAAGGTGGCCGTGGACAAGCCAGGAAGAAACCAGAGCTGTGGGGACTTGGCCTGAGACTCTGGGCGTCCAGAACCCTGAGGAATACGTTTCTGTAGGAAGCCTCCTACTGTGTGGTATCTTGTTGCAGAGCCTCCCTGACCAATACGGTATCTTGTTTCCCTTTTCAGAAATCTGCACGTGCCAAGGATGCCCTTCGTAGAAAGCAAATGCAGAGACATCACTGATGCCTGGAACCTGCCTCCTAAGCAGTGGCATTGCCTGTTCACCTGTCCACAGGCTGCCTCTCCCGCCTCACCTCCACCACCTCCGCGCCCCTGCGTGCGTGTGCGCTGACTCACTCAGAGGCTGCGCCTGAGTCGGACAACACCCAGCCCCTGCCCTGGCACCCTCCTCGCCCAGCACCCACCCTCCTGGCTCCCCTGTCTGGCCCCTCCCCACCCCCGTCTCCAAGCCCCCAGCGGGCCTTCCCACTTGGTGGACAGGCTTGCCCTCCACCTTCGGAAAGAAGGATTTGCAGTCCTTCCTCCTCCCAGCCCACCGTGGCCCCCTCTCGGTCCCGCCATCAGCTCACAAGCAGGCTGCAGTGTCTCATATCCTGTCAAGTCCCCCTGTGTCCTCCACCCCTCTGCGCCCTCCCGTCTCTGCTCCTTTGCTGCTGATGCTTCTCCTAGGAGCTGACCAGTCTGCCCCAAGTGCCCTCAGCTGTGCTGCCCGCACCCTGACGGGGCCATTCTCATGGTTAGTGCTGGCCTCCTCATTCAGCAGCCAGTCCCCACCCCAGGCTCCCACCCACCCGATTACCCCCCAGAAATAGGGTCTGCCCGCTGATGAGGACATTTGCAGTCCTGGTTCTCCCCCTGGCTGCCCACCCCCTCTGCCTCCTTTGCTTGCCCCTCCCGGCACCCTGCCTGAAGTCCTGGGGTCCCCAGGCTTGGTCCCGGCTCCTGCTTCCTGTGTGCACACTCCCTGCTGATGGTCCTGAGACGATCGCTTCACACTCTCTCCACGTGTCTGCTGCTGCGCTGGGAAGGGCCATCGCAACCCCCGCAGACGGCAACGGGTTCCGGATTCACCCCTGCCTCCCGAGGCTCACACTCCCAGGTGCCCGCCTGACGATGCGTGGAGCCCATGGCCACCTCGGGTCCTTGGCAGCCTTCTTTGTCTCCCTGCCCCAGAGGCAGCTTCGCTGGCTTCTTCCGGCCCTTCGGCCTCTCACATGCTCCTTCCTCCTTCAGACCCCCTGACCCACCGAGCACAGCACCACGTCGGCTTTCCCTTCCCCTCTGCCTGTTGACCCCCCCCCCCCCCCCCGCAGGCACACAGGTGTAGCCTGCCACCGAGAAAGAACAAATATGTGCCACGTGAATAAATAGCATGTCAGAGCCCTCGCCATGCCCGGGTCCTGGGGGCCTGACTTTCAGAGACGCTGACCACTAACATCACCGATGTTAAAAGCCACATTCATGAAATCACGGGTGAAAGGGAGGCTTACTTTTTCTTGTGTGCCCTTTGTTACCTGTGGAATGCTGTCCCATGTCTATGTTTCCTTTGCCAAAATAACAATAGCATTATTTAACTTTTGCAACTTATTACATACGTTTTGCAAAACCCACTTAACAGGCTCCAGGAGAGGCCTGCCCCCCCCCCACCCCAGCATCTGGGTCTGGATCTGACCCCTCAGTGTGAGAGGGCAGAGGAGGGGGGTGGAGGTAGCCAGAGCTGTGATGTTGATTCCTTGGCGGCAGCCAGCCTGCCCCCACCCAGCCTGCTTAGCCCGACGCTCTCTGGGCTCCCAGGAGAGAGTTTGGTCCAGTCTTCTGTTAATAACAGGCTGTCAGCCATTTTTTTTTTTTTTTTTTAGGACAGCACATTAGCAACTAAATATCATATCACTACTTAGTTTAAGATAGTAACCGATTTACTTATGGATTCAGACTATTGGATGGTTGGGAGGTTTACACGGGGGATTCCCTACCCACAAACATGCTTAAAAGCCATCCTTCAGCAGATGGATGGATGGATGGATTGCACTTTGTAGTTGCAATGCATGTTTTAACTGTGTAGCAATCAATTTGCAATACCACTACCGGGTGAGTCACCCCTAGTCCTTTCTATAGAACACGCTGTGTTCAAGGGCTGGCTCCAGTCAATTTTCTGCAGAGAGCCTGGCCAGACACGCAGCGAAGGGAACCCAGGACTGTGTCCCCTTGGTGAGGGGCTGGACTCTGTCGCTTCAGCCAGAGGGACATTTGCCATCAGCAAGTTAATGGGCGGCTTATTATTTCACACTCCTCTGGGAACGGGAGGTTTCTTTCCTTCTGAATTATTTGGATTCTTTCTTCATTAATCAGCTTTCCCCAGTAACAGCTATCGCTTTGCAGACACCCACTGTGTGTGAGGCCTTTACAATTCTTGCATCTAAGTCCTCATAAGCAGTCTTGGCATGAGGCATGTATCTCTGTTTTGCAGATGAGAAAACTGAGCTTTGGGAGTAAAGAGCTGGCCAGCTCCACACAGCCAGCAGGTGCAGGGCCAGGACCCCAAGACCTGGTGACCCCCAACAGCACATGCGGCCTTGCCCTCGTCCATTCATTCATTCATTCATTCCTTTACTCGTTCACGGATTCATTCAACAAATCTTCATCGGACGCCTTCCCCATGCTTGGCAGTACCCTGGGCTCCAGGAAGAAGTTGGCAAATGTCCTCGGGACGCTGAGGCCACAGCGGCAGAACGGGCGAGAAATGCGCACGGGGTCGCTGTGATTGGGTGGTGCTGTGCCCGCTTACGGAGACTCTCCTTAGGAAAGTCAAATGCTCATCATAGGCGATTCGAAGTCTGTAGAGTTGCACACAGAGTCTGCTTCGGAGGAACTATGGCTCATAATTTCACTCCAGACAAACCAAGCCCTAGCTGACAGCACTTTTGCTAAGTAGCCTTTACACCTAGCTCCTCACCTAGCACTCTGGTCAAGCCATACACACAGTTCTGACTCCTCTTTTAAAACCCAGCATTATGGGGCGCCTGGATAGCCCAGTCAGTTGGGTGTCTAACTCTTTTATTGAAAAAAAAAGTTTAACTTTATTTGTTTTGAAAGAGACAGAGACAGCACCAGTAGGGGAGGGGCAGAGAGGGAGGGAGAGAGAGAAAATCCCAAGCAGGTTCCGTGCTGCCAGTGCAGACCCTGATGTGGGGCTCGAACTCATGAAACCATGAGATCATGACCTGAACCAGAGCTGGACGCTTAACCAACTGAGCCACCCAGGCGCCCACAGGGTGGACCCTCTTAATCTCAGCTGAGGTCCTGATCCCAGAGTCATGGGATTGAGCCCCTCGTTGGGCTCTGTACTGGGCATTGAGCCTGCTTGGGATTCTCTCTCTCCCTCTGCCCCTCTCCTCTGCTTGTGCTCTCTCTCAAAAGAAAAGAGAAGAAAAGAAAAGAAAAGAAAAGAAAAGAAAAGAAAAGAAAAGAAGAGAAAAGTAGGAAAGATGGAAGGAAGGAAGGAAGGAAGGAAGGAAGGAAGGAAAAGAAAGAAAGAGAAAAAGAAAAAAGCACCCAGCATTATAACATCAGTGCTTTCTGATACAACTGAAAACTCTCCCTAGATGTTTTTAATGTCTGAGTCATAGACACCTGATAGACACATCATGGTGCAAATTTAGTTGTTTCCAGTTCTTTTTTTGTTAAGTTTATTTATTGAGTGAGAGAGAGAGAGAGAGAGAGAGAGAGAATCCCAAGCAGGCTCCGAGCTGTCAGCACACAGCCCAATTTGGGGCTCAATCCCACAAACCCTGAGATGATGACCTGAGCTGAAATCAAGAGTCAGACACTCAACCGACTGAGACACCCAGGTGCCCCATAGTCATTTCCAATTCTGCATCATCAGCTCAATGGGTTCAGAAAAGGCATTTGACAAAATCTAGCATCCTCTTTGTGATAAAAAAGAAAACTCTTTGCACACTGAACATAGGGGGTGTCTCCCTGAGTCTCATAAAGTACGTCTGCGAAGAACGTACACGAAGACCATGCCAGCGCTGACAGGCACCGCTGGCTTTCTGAGTTTCAGGACAAGGCAAGAGTGTTCACTCTCACCCCTCCTATTCCACGTCGAACTACAGATCTGTCCGCACAGCAAAAACAAGAAAAAGAAAGTAAGGGCATACTTTCTGGAAAGGGAGAAGTAAAACTGCCTTTGGTTGCAGGCAACGTGATCATTGACATAGGAAATTCTAAGGATGCTACAAAAAACACTACCAAATAAACACGTTTCACACAGTCATGAAATACACATCCATATTCAGGAATCAACTGCATTGCTGTATCTCAGAAACTGGCATTTCAAAACAAAACTTTAAATCATTTCCACTTACAATAGCATAAAACTTGAAACGTTTATGAATAAATGCCACAGGAGACCTCCCAGGATGGAAACCACAAAGCACGGGGAACTGTCAAGAAGGGAGACCCACGGAAACCAGAGGACAGGGGACGCGAGGTGCTCGGGGGTGAAGGATTTGCCAATGCCACGAGGTCGTTTCTCCTTGGCTGATCTTTAGATCTAATGCGATTCCACTCTGATTCCAGCTGGCTGGAGCGCTCTTGAAGAAGAACAAAGCTGGGTACTCACACTGCCTACTGTCAAGACTTACCAGGGACGCCTGGGTGGCTCAGTCGGTTAAGCGGCCGACTTTGGCTCAGGTCATGATCTCGCGGTCTGTGAGTTTGAGCCCCGCGTCAGGCTCTGTGCTGACAGCTCAGAGCCTGGAGCTTGTTTCAGATTCTGTGTCTCCCTCTCCCTGACCCTCCCCTGTTCATGCTCTGTCTCAAAAATAAATAAAACGTTAAAAAAAAAATTAAAAAAAAAAAAGACTTACCATAAAGCTATAATAATCACAACAGAATTCTGGGCGTGTAGATCAGAGGAACAGATCTCACTGAGCTGGAATCATTTAATAGCAAGATACCATTCTAGTAAGTTTTTTAAACATTTATTTACTTTCAGAGAGACAGAGACAGATTGTGCGAGCAAGGGAGGGGCAGAGAGAGAGAGAATCCCAAGCAGGCTCCACACTGTCAGCTCAGAGCCTGACTCGAGGCTCCATCCCACCAACTGTGAGATCATGACCTGAGCCCAAATCAGGAGCAGACGTCTGACGGACGGAGCCCCCCAGGTGCCCCGAGAGACCATCCTATTAAGTTTTTATGTCATTCTAAGCAGTGGCCTGTTCGAAATCAAACCTCACTACTCATACACACGGAATATTCCGAGTGAAATTATTTTCCGGTGATCTGAGCTTGCTGACCAGCCACATGTTTGCTTGGGGGGATCCTCACGGACTACTTACAGTCGACAGTACTGTTTCCCTTGTTTTAGAGGAAACGTGCGGAAATCCCAGTGTGCCGCAGTCCGTGGCCGACAGTGGCCGGTGGCTCCGGGAGCGGGACGCGGTCGGTTGGTGCAGGACTGAGTGTGACACCCGCGCTGACACCGGGCTCTCCTTCTGGCGGGAGCAGGTCCACAACAGCCCGCGGCGAAAGGGAAGCGGGCACCGAGGCGCCCGCCTCCCGGGACCCTTCACTCCCAGGCTTGGACTGGGCGTGAGGGCGGCAGGAGATCATGGGGAAGAGTGGGATGGGAGCCTTGGGGCGCAGGGAGGGGAGGCAAGGCCCGGATGGCCAGGGAGGCCTGGGGACGCAGGGGAGCAGAGGCTTGGCTGGCCGTCCGCCCGCCCGCCCTGGACAGAGGGAGACCCGAGCTGGGAGGGGACTGTGGAGGACGCCAGAGCCCCGCAGCAGGTCCCAGAGGCACAGCACCGTCCATCCATCCAGGTGGCAGGAGGCAAGAGTCCTGCACAGACTGGGGGGCAGACGTGTCCACACGTCACGTCAGCCCGTTCCGGGCGAGATCCAGGTAGAGGCCGCCGAACCATCAAATCAGGGGACTCTGTTGGCACTGAAAGCCGTCCCTCGGTGAAGGCGTGTGTCTCTTTTCACTGTATTTATATCCTCGTGTTGAAGAGTGGAGGTGTCCGCAAATGTGTGCTGCTGTATCCAGGCTAGAGTCACTCCGTCTCTATTTTAGAGCTAGTTTTTCTGAGTCCAAAAAAAGAAATAGAAGAAAAACAGAGAGTTGATCACTACACCCTCTGAAATAGTTTTTCGTACATTTGAGGGCGATTACTAAATCACTACTGAAGCCCCGTCTGCTTGGGGCTGAATGTCATCCTGGCTGGTCCCTGGTGTGTGTCATTCTTTTAGGGTAATCTGCGACGCCAGACCTCACCCCTGTTACAAATGCAATATGCTTTCAAAGCTCTTTCTGTTTAAGGTATTTGCTTATTTCTAGCCAGTAATACCTTATGAAACAGGTTCACTCGTGAAAACAGTGATGGCTTGGGTATAATTATAATGAAGAGAGCCAGAAACTCCTCCTCACTCACACCAACCACTTTAATTCACCATTTGTGTGGAACTAAGGATAATTCAAGTCTCATAAGAAAAATTAGTAAAAACCAAATATTTATTTTCTGGTTATATCTATTTTTCTTTGCCTCCTCAACTAAACGGGAATGTATCATTAGTAATATTAAGAGAATTCTGATATTATATAATACATTCTTTTGTTTGGTTGAAATCATTTCTTATCCTTTCAATCATAAAATTAAAATATGTGGGGCTCCTGGGTGGCTCAGTTCGTTAAGTGTCTGACTTTAGCTCGGGTCATGATCTCGTGGTGCATGAGTTCGAGCCCCGAGTCAGGCTCTGCACTGACAGCTCAGAGTCTGGAGCCTGCTTCAGGTTCTGTGTCTCCTTCTCTCTCTGCCCCTCCCCCACTCACACTCTGTCTTTCTCTCTTTCAAAAAGCAGAAATGAACTATTGGGACCTCATCAAGACAAAAAGCTTCTGCACTGCAAAGGAAACAACCAACAAAACTAAAAGGCAACCAACGGAATGGGAAAAGATATTTGCAAATGACATATCGGATAAAGGGCTAGTATCCAAAATCTATAAAGAACTCACCAAACTCCACACCCGAAAAACAAATAACCCAGCGAAGAAATGGGCAGAAGACATGAATAGACGCTTTTCTAAAGAAGACATCCAGACGGCCAACAGAGACACGAGAAGGTGCTCAACGTCGCGCCTCATCAGGGAAATACAAATCAAAACCACACTCAGATATCACCTCACACCAGTCAGAGTGGCCAAAATAAACAAATCAGGAGACTATAGATGCTGGAGAGGATGTGGAGAAACAGGAACCCCCTTGTACTGTTGGTGGGAATGCAAACTGGTGCAGCCACTCTGGAAAACAGTGTGGAGGTTCCTCAAAAAAATTAAAAATAGACCTACCCTATGACCCAGCAATAGCACTGCCAGGAATTTACCCAAGGGATACAGGAGTGCTGATGCATAGGGGCACTTGTACCCCAATGTTTATAGCAGCACTCCCAGCAATAGCCAAATTATGGAAAGAGCCTAAATGTCCATGAACTGATGAATGGATAAAGAAATTGTGGTTTATACACACAATGGAATACTACGTGGCAATGAGAAAGAACGAAATATGGCCCTTTGTAGCAACATGGACGGAACTGGAAGGTATTATGCCGAGTGAAATAAGTCAGACAGAGAAAGACAGATATCATATGTTTTCACTCATATGTGGAATTTGAGAAACTTAACAGAAGACCATGGGGGAAGGGGAAGGGGGGAAAAAGAAGAGGGAGGGAGGCAAACCATAAGAGACACTTAAGGAATGAGTACAAACTGAGGGTTGATGGGGGTGGGGGAGAGGGGAAAGGGGGTGATGGGCATTGAGGAGGGCACCTGTTGGGATGAGCTACTGGGTATTGTATGGAAACCAGTTTGACAATAAATTATATTGAAAAATTTTTTTAAATTAAATTAAATTAAGATATGTTAGTCTCAAAACAAGCCTTTATGCTAATGCAAAGATTCTTAGATGTCCTTCAGTGAAGTTTCCTTTTTTTTCCCCAAAAAATATTATACATACTTCTTAAATGTATTTCTGGGTATTTTAATCTTTTGTGCTGTCATTAGGAACATGACTGTCTTCTCACACATATTTCAAAGTAGTGTAGTTTGTAAACAGAAAGGCTATTTCATCTAAATGTACATTTAACAGTTAAGAACTGTCACTTCTGGTTTTTTCTCTGCAATAACTTACTAGACATTCTCTTGGACTTTTCAAGCAGGCAATCACATTAACAGGTTTGAAATGAAGGTTTTAATGCTATTTAAAGCTAAGTTAGGATACACCCGAACATGGAAAATATGCGACAGATTTTTTTCAAGCCACAAACAGATTTAATTAAACTTTAAGTTTTTGAAATATGAGTCAAGTAAAATATTTGCTTTATGACATGTCCTATCACAATTATTTAGATGACGTACCTTGGGGTGCCTGGGTGGCTCAGTCAGGTAAGCGTCCGGCTTGAGCTCAGGTCATGATCTCACAGTCCGTGAGTTCGAGCGCCGTGTCGGGCTCTGTGCTGACAGCTGGGAGCCTGGAGCCTGCTTCCAGTTCTGTGTCTCCCTCTCTCTCTCTGTCCCTCCCCTGCTCATGCTCTGTCTGTCTCTGTCTCAAAAATAAATAAAAACATTTAAAAACATTTTTTTAAATAAATAAATAAATAAATAAATAAATAAGTGATGTACCTTGAAGGGTGAACCGCTTGAAGCAACTCACTGAGAGGGCCCCCCCCTCCCCCCCCCCCCCCCCACCCCGGCCCACACCGCACGCGGACGGAGCTCTGCCCGTGGCGCCCGCAGCACAGGAGTTTTCACTGCTGCCGTGCGGGCCGCAGACTCCTCCTTCCAGTGCTGCCGGAGGCTGGCAGGAGACCCTGACCCCAGTCCAGCTGCAGAACCACAGGTGGTCCCGTTGCCCACTCTGCGGCCGGGACCCCACCCTCCGACCTTAAAGTGGCTCTAGGAGTGGCTCCTGCGATGCTTGTGTTTGTTAAAAGATCCATTCAGAACTCAAAGTCGGCTTAGCAACTGCAGATTCGGCCTCTTCCAGCCGAAGGCCGGGAAACAAACCAGACAGGAGTCCCTGGAATTCTGGGGAATAACGAACCACGCCCGCCCCCGTCCTGGTGCTCGGAACCTTCTGGCCCGCTTCTCTCTGCGGCCGAGCCACCCCAGAGCAGGCACGCCCCGCACCTGCTCCCTGACCTGGCTTCCCAGCACCCCTGCTTCCTCCTTCTGGACACCCACGGCCGGCAGTGCCTTGGCAAGGACACGGTAGAGGAGGCCAGGCCTGCAGGGGGGAAGGCACAGACTCGGCCCGGGGCAGACTGGGGAGGCACGTGGCAGGGCTGGCTGGGGCCGGAGCGGGGTCCCCCCAGAGCTCAGAGACTGAACCCGCAGGAATACGCGGGCGGCCACGCTTCTAAACACACGCACGAGTCAGAGAAAGCCCGTGGTCCTGGTTCCAGGTAAACGGCTGTTCCTTTGGCAAGACTTTCTCAGCCTGGTTCCTCACCCAGGCTGCAGACCACAGACAGCGGTTCCTGTGACTGTCCCCGTCTCTCCTAGAGCGAGCCCGAGCCCTTGTCCTCTTGGGAAAGAGTCATAACTCCCGACACCGCAGCCGCACACAGGACTCTTCTCCCGCTGACCCAGGAGAGAGAGGGACACAGACCTGCCTCTTGGCCTGTCTGTCCCTCGGAGTCCACCGGGCTCCTCCCAGGGCCGCGGCAAGGATGCCCAGCTGACTCTGGGACACCCACCTCCTTCTCACGGCCAGTTTCCTGAACAGGAACGGAGCCAGCACGGGACCACCCCTGCACCGCCGGCTGGGGGCCCTCGGGGGTCCTGGAGGTGCCGGGCCCCCTGCCCCTCGAGGACCCCTCTCCCCTCGTCCGCTCCTTCCACAGACCGTGCAGGTCCCAGGGGGCTTTGCTGCCCACGCTTGGGGGCCGAGGGCAGCAAGCTGTGAGACCAGATGGGCCGGAACCCCTTCCAGCAGCTACCGCATGTGCAGAGGAAGCTGCCTGAAGAGGCAAAGAAGAGGCCAGGCCGCCTGAAAAGACAAGAAAGAGGAGCCAGAGGGACAGAGAGACAGGGACAGGCCAACAGAGCCTGAGAGAGCTGGAGACAGAATGAGACGGAGGCCAGGGCCGGGGGCCCTGATGGCATCTGAGCCCTGCCCGGGACCCCGGGCCCGGGCTTTGGGGAGCCCAACTTCCTCCGGGTCTGCTGAGCCCCGACTGCTCCTGCAGGCCGGCGCCGGGTCTGAGACATGTTGTCGGGTCCCTCCTCAGGGGACGCAGCCCAGGGTGACCCTCACGCATGGGGCTCCTTGTGCAAGTTGGGAGCACGGAGACAGTGACAGCATCACTCTGGGGATTCTCATGGTGACCCAGGTCAGGCTGGAAGGGGGCTGGGGGCCGAGGCTGGCGGAGGAGGGGCCAGAGGTGAAGCACCGATATTAGTCAGGTACGTCAGGAAATACTCATGAGACTGTAAACAAAACCTTCCCAGAAGAGAATTTGAGCCAAGGGAGGGGACCTGCTTAGTGGGTGAGCCACGTCTGTGCCAACTCTGGTGGGGGCATCGGCTGAGAGCCCGCAAGGTGTCCCCCGGGTGTGGGTAGGTGACAGGGTGGAGAACGTTCCCGGTCCTGCAGGGTGAGGGCAGGGACGGCCTGTGAGGGCCATGGTGGCACAGCCCAGGGCAGGAAGGATGGGAAGAAATGCCCTGGCCGTCCTCTCCCCGGCCCACCCCGCCCGGACCCGCATAGAGGTCAGGACGCAAGCCCGGGGCCGTGGGGCCAGAGCGGAGGGGAGCGTGGACAGGGGTGGGTAGATGGAGCCCGGGTCACCACCCCGAGATCCTGAAGCTGCTGTCCAGCCCTGAGATTGGACTGAGAAGGGCCCCCGTGTTCCACAGGCTCGCCTACAGCTGCACAGGATGAGCTGGGCCCTGGGGTCATCCGGCTCTGTGGGGGGGAGGGCAAGGCTTCATCCTTGCTGGGGAGGTCCCCCCTTCCCCCCAAGGAGTCACCGGGGTCAGCAGCCCCGGGGTGGTGGGTTTTCCTGCAGAGTCGGCCGGAAAGGGGCTTCTGCTTACGTTAGCCCACACGAAACAGTGATGGCTTGACTCTGAGGACTAGTTCCAGTGCGTTCCTTTCCCTGTAGGCCATTCTTCCAGGAAGCCCGAGTCAGGGCACTGCCATAGGACTGACCCAGGAGCATGCCCAGGACATGGGTGTGGGATGGCCTGTCCCACAGGACTCAGCTCCTGGCAGCCCCACCAGCCCCTAACCTTGCTCCAGCTCAGGCGGGAGCGTGGAACCTTCCCTCGACTCTCTTGCTCACCTGGCAGAAACCCGCTCCCAGGCCAGGCCACCTCGGCAGGGACCCCGCCCCTTCTGGCCAGTGGGGCCACGCCCTCCCCCCCGTGATCTGGGCCGGCACGGTACTGCCCTCTCTTGGGGCTCCCCACGGACTCTGGTGTCCTGGTTCTTAGAGGCCCTCTCAGCAGCCGCAGGCCCCATCAACAGGCTCTTAACTGAGTCACAGGAGGGACCTTCCTGAGCTCCCAGGGGGCATGGCCATTCTCCCCTTCCCGGCAGGCCCAGGTGCAGCCCAGCAGCGGGGGCCGTCGGGCTTCAGGCCCTGCACCCAGGCGTGTGCACAAGGGCCAGGGAGTGCAGCCCCTGGGGCGGAGCAGACAGAGAGCAGGGGACCGGCTCTGGGCCGGCACCACCAGGCATACTGGCCCCGAAGCCACCGAGTGGGGAGGGGAGGAAGAGGAAGCTGACTGGGGAGACGGGTGGCGGGCGTCAACCAAGGGCCACTGCCTCTTGCCTCCAGCCCCCATCCTCGGGGGGTCATGGGTCCCAGGGCAGGAGGGGGACAGGGAGGGAGGCGGGGCACAGGACCCAACAGCCTGCTGACGCTCGGCCACCCTGGTGAGGCTCTCAGCCCTGTGTGGTTGGTGGCCTGAGGGCATCCGGCCAGGTCTGCACAGACCCTCCCGGTGCCCCCCTCCCATGCCCACAGCTGGCCTGAGTGTGGTCAGACTGGTTCTGCCCGCTCCAAACTGGCTTCAGGTGTCACGGCTTCCAGGCAGCCTAGGGAGCCTCCTCGGTGAGGTCTGCCCGGCCACTACTGTGACCTGCACGGTCAGGGGCTCATGCGCACCTGTTGCCTGCACCTGCAGAATCTCAGGGCCCCCCCTCCTGTACTGGCCATGTTTGGGGGGGCCTGAGGTGCCCCAGGGAACTCTGCTGGACTCCACCCTGAAGCCCAAGGGCGTCTTGTCCACTTTCCTGTGGACAGGAAGGCAGAGCTGGCCCGGGACACGGCCCTCAGGAAAGTGAGCTGCCAGGGGTCCCCGGGCAGCCTGGCTCTCCTGAGTGAAGGGCAAGGTTCCCGGTCGGGGGCATCCTGGCCTGATGGGGTGGGGCTCCGGGTGCGGCCTTGGGCAAACAACTGTACTTCCCGGCCTCAGTTTCCCCACCTGTGGAGTGCTGTGCGATATTAGGCTGGGCCCCCAGGGCCGTTACAAGGACAGTAGCGTGCAGGTGAGGACCACAGCCAGGGTCTGGCCCAGGGACCCAGGGTTTGTTGGGGACAGTCCTCAGTCTGAGTTCACGGCTGTGCAAACGGTTGTGAGCGAGCCGGCCGCTGCACACGCAGCCCTCTAGTCCACGCACAGGAAAGTCACCTGACTTTCAAAACATGAGCATCGCAACCCAAAGTTACATAAAAAGGAGAAGCGCTTTCTGGCTGAGCGCGTCCTCCTGACAGCCCCCCCTTCCCCGCCTGGCAGTGCAGGGCCAACCCTCTAACCTCGGAAAAGGCTCCAGGCTATTTTAAGCACGGACTTAAAAAGTAAAAGCAGCTGTGAAGTGAAAAGTTTTAGGAACATTTCCATTTCCTGGAGTGATGGAAGGAGAGCCTGGCCCGTGGGCCCGGGGAACAGAAGCCTCTGCTGGCAGAGCGCGGGCGTCCGGGCCCCCAGCAGCCAGAACGCGGGCGTTGGGCATGGCGCGTCCTGGCCTCAGGCAGGCAGCCCGGTCTGGCGGGCGTGTGAGTGCCGAGTTTCGGTGATTCATCCGGGGTGGGGGCGCTGGGCAAAGGCGGGCGTGGCTGCAGGCGGGGACTCAGCTAGGGGAGGATGGCCCGCCCCTCCCCTCCCGTGGCCAGCCCTGCAGTGGGCCTCAATCCTCCCAGGCCAGAGGCCTCGTCGGACCCCCGAGAACCTTCCAGCGTTCCTCTGCTGCCCAAGGCGCGGCACCGGTCCGGGGAGAGGGGGCTGCCCACATGCCCAGGCTGCCATGAGGGGGTCTGCAGGACCAGGGGTCCCACACCACTGTGCCCACCTGGCTTGGGGCCCGCTGTTGCCTCTGCACCGAGCCCACCCCGTCCCCTCAGTCCTGGGCTGGGGAGGGGCCGGCAGAGTGGTCATGGAGGTGGCCCCTTACCTCCTGGTCTGTTTCCTCAGTCTCCCTCTCTCTCTTTGTGGCCTTTACCCCAAGGCTGCAGGGTCCAGTGGCGGGCCTGGCCATGTCCGACGTCAATAGGGCTGGACGTCTGGACACAGACCGCAGGGCTCCGTGTAGGGGCATCTCCCAGGGGAGATCCCAGCAAGAGTGTTCCGATAAGGGGTGGTGCTGAGGGTCCCGTCTCTGGGGTCTGAAGGGCTCCTACAGGTGCAAGCCCAAATGCCCCACCTGGCTGTGCTCAGAAAGGGATACCAAACAGGTGGGATCCCACCCGTGGAGACAGCTTGGGGTCCTTGAAGGCCTCTTCAAGGTCCCTGCCTCTGGTCCCGGGCCTACCCTATTTAAGCCTGACTGTTGGACTTGACTGTTGTGGGGAGCGGGCTCTTTGCCAAGCAACCCTCCGTCCCACCCTGACCCCAAGTGTCCACAAGAGCCTGGACATCGTCTGCTCCAAGGACCTGGGCCCTATCCTGGGGAGAGACACACAGCCCTCACTGCTTGGTGGGCGGCCTGCTGGTCCATCTCCTGGGGGATCCAAGCACCTACCACAATCGTGGGAGCTGTTCCCCTCAAGGCCAGAGGAGGGGAGGGAGGTTCCCAGGCTTAGCAAGGGCCAGGGGAGGCGGGAAGGAGGGAGGAGAGGAGAAGAGGGAGGGGAAGGAAAGGGAGGAGGGAGCAGGGGGAGGGAGGGAAAGGGGGTGGAAGCTCGGGTAAGTGAAAGGGAACACGGCCTCCCAGGGTTCTGGCCCCAACGTGGAGTGTCTAAAGCAGATGAAGCACTCCAGCAGGAAGTCTGTCTACACCCCCCAGCGGGTCTTGTCTGTACCCGTCCTGCTCCCCAAACTGCTGTGCAAAGCCCCCACCCCCCGGAGTTCTGGGGAAGCCCAGCCACCCTTCTTCTTCCCAGAGGCCCCGGGGCCCAGTGCTCAGCCGCAGGCCTGGCCAGCGGGGGTGGGGGTGGCCGGGAGGAGCACAGGGCAGACAGTGGATGCTGCCGCGGACCCGCGAACCGGTGCAGACGGCCCGCGGAGGAGGTGCCCCCGCTGGCCCCAGGGCTCTGTCTGCCCCGCGCCACCTGCCTGGGGTGCGACCTGCGGGCCAGACCTGGCCTGGGCAGAATACGTGCCTCTTTGTCTGCCTCTCATCACCCCAAATCAGCTGTCTCTTCTCAAAGGTCGGCCTTTATTTGGAGCAAAAAGATAAACGTGAAGTTTAATTTTCTCCTTAGGGTGGGGTGGGCGAGTGGGTGTGGCCCCCCTGCCCCATCTCCCCCCAGCCCTGCTCACCCCTGACTCTAACCTACACTCCCTCCTGAAGCGTTTGCTCAGCCTGCCCGCGCACACGTCTACCCCTGCCAGGCGGACGGAAAACTGCCCCGACTGGGCTCCAGCAGCGGGTGCCTGTCATTCGGCTGGTGTCGCAGTACGTGGGATGGTGGCCGTCTCAGGGTCACCTTCTCTGCGGCCCCACTGAAGGGGCCACGCCGTTCCCCGGGCTTCAGCTGCAGGACAGGGCCGGGCCCGGGCGGCCAGTCCGAGGGACTCAGGACTGTGTGTGGGGCAGGCCCCCTGGGAAGTGGTGCTTCCAGGGCACCAGCCGGAGATCGGGGGGCAGAATTCCTGCTTACCCCTTGGCTTTTTGGGAATTCAGCGTCATTGGTGATATACTTCGATGGCAGCTGGAAGGGACATTCGCAGGTGGCCACATGGGTATGTGACGTCAGCAGCACTGTGCTGTGGGCAGCTTCAAGCCCCTGTGCCGGCGGCCCCTCACCAGTGTGACCCAGGTGTGACAGGCTCACCCCGATTCTGGGGTCAGTCAGTCGTCCGCACCCGCACAGACCGCACCCGTCCCCCTGCAGAACTGTCCCCTGCATGCCGAGGGGACCTCCTGGAGAGCATTGGCTGATGACGAGACGGCTGGACAGTCTTCCCCATGTGTGCAGCCCTGAGAAGTGGGCACTCGGGATCACAGTCCCGGAGACCTCGGGAGGGCTCTGTGTCCCCTGAGGCAGACAGACAAACCCTGGCTCGTGGCCTTGCAGCCCACAGATTCCTTTCTCATCTTCGTCGTAAGGTCTGGGAGGCGAACGTGGAAATGGTTTCTTCTCTCACAATGTGTGACGGCCTTTCCAGACACCCCACTCTGGGGTCAGGGGTGAACCTGAACCCCCCAGGCCTGGCCGGCCTTGCTCTCTCCTCTGGACCTCGAGAGGTCGGGCCCCTGCCTTGGAGGGTGGAGTCCCAGCCCCAGCTGTGAGCTCCCAGGATATCACTGTCCTCAGGTGGCCCCTGTGCTCGGGGACTGAGCCCCGTGGGCACCATCATGACCACCTTGTCTTGAACCCCCAGAAGCTGGCACTCTCTGGGTATCATGCAACACCCATGGCCGAAGTGCCCCTTTGGTCACTTGACCTCGTTAGTGTTTGGTAGGTCGCAGCCGTGTCTCCCCCAGCCCAGGGACGTTCGGGCACAGGCACTCTGGGGAAGTTCCTGTCTCCTCGGGCTTCCTGAGGAGCCTGGGCCGGGCCGCCCGCCTCCCGGACCTCACTGTGTTTCTGTCCAGAGAGGCAGAGGGTGGCTCTGCCCCAGGACATCCGGCTCACTTTCCCTCTGAGTCCGGAAGCTAGTCAGTTCTGGAGCACCGGCACCTTCCTGCCCCACTGCTGCGTGGACGCGGCTCTAACACCAGAGGTGACCCCATGCAGGTGGGAGAGCACCAGCCAGCTCTGGGGTGAGGCTGGGGTCCGGCCCTCGGGTAGGCGCCCCTCCCAGGGGTCTCTGGCACTGGAGGATGCTGGGGCTCTGGGGTGAGGCTGGAGGCCGTGCCGGCCGAGTTGGAAGTCCTGGGCTGGATGGGAGGAGGGGGTTGTGATGGGTGGAGGACCCTGCAGGCGTGCCCTTGGGTCAGCGTCCCCATCGTCCAGGGCGCAGGGGTTCACTGGAGAGTTTCCGAGGGAGGGGCTCAGAGCACGGGCTTCTTAGCCGGGGCTTGGCTCCCATGGGGTAGCCCCCAGCGGCCACTCGCTCTTTCCCCAGCAGAAGGACTGTCCCGAGGGCCACGACACTATGTGAATGGGTCACGGTAACCAGGAGAGGTGCTGGCCTGACGGTCGTTTCTCCTCTGGAAACAAACTCTGGGCGTGGGTGTTTGGGGAACTCCTGCACCCTGAGATGGCTCAAACTCCTGCAGGCTCCGAGGCTGTGACTTCTCTCCTCGGGTGACCAAAATGACCTCTGGGGATGGGGTGCGGGGCCAGCTTCCTGGGGCGTGGGCTGGACAGTCCCACAGGACACCAAGCTCAGAGGGACCCCCTGCTTGTCTTGAAATTCTGGATCATTTTCACTTGACCCCCACATGAGCCTGTTCTTCAGGGGGCACTCTGACCCGTGTAAAGGGCCAGGGGCCTCCCTGTGGGGAGCCCCGGGGAGCCGAGGAGAAAGGGTGTCCGGTGGGAGGAACACAGGCGCAGGGACTCCGGCCTCTGGGCCCAGGGAGGGATGGGCCTGAGTGTCCAGGCAGCCCCACCACCCCTGACCACGTCCCTTCCTCCTCAGAGAAGGGAGCCCGCCCAGGAGGGGCTCTGTCCCAGCCTAATAATAACTCCCAGCCTGGCCCCAGCCGCTGGCTATTTTTAGAGCCCCTAACCCAGCCCCCACGTGACTCAGCGAGGCCTCAAGCGGGGATGAGAAAGTCTCAGGATGGCCCGTGGCCAGGGCGCTCCAGGCGGACAGGCGGGCGTGGGCAGTGGGGGGCCCAGAAGCAGGCCAGGCCTTCAGAGGAGGCTCCCGCCTCCACCCGCGTGCCCCACCCCTCCCTCCCTCCCTCCATCTCTCCCTCCCTCCCCGGCAACGGCAACGGCTCCCCCACCCCCACCCTCCAGCCAAGCATGGAAAATCTGATGTCAGAATTCCAGCCTTGGCAAAGAATGCTGACCTTCTCCTCCTGGGGAGTCATGGGCCTAAGGGGCTGGGCCTGGGTCTCCCCTCCTCCAGGTGTCCCCAAGCACCCTGGGGGCCACTGCCCTCCTCCCCTCTCTGACACCCCGGTGTGGCCGGCATGAGCACCTGAAGGCCCCACCCTGCGTGTCCCAGGCTGGTCCTGCCCCCAGGAGCCCGGTCCGTCTGTCCATCTGTCTGGCCAGGCCGCTGTTACTGGAAGGGTTTCTGGGGCGGGTCGCCCGGCTGAGTGGAGCAGTGGGCGGGGGGCACTGCGCTGCCCAGTAGCGCTGAGGCCCCCGACCCTGTCCAGTCCTTGAGGAAGTGTCTGCAGGATGGGGGGTGGGGGCAGTGGGAAGAGCGAGAGAGCTGTGGACATGCACGTGAGCGTGCCCTGTGTCCCGGTGTGAGCGTGTGCGTGTGTTTCAGTTCTGGTGTGAGAGTGCGCGTGCACGTGTGTGAGTGCATGCCCACATGTGCACGTGTCTATGCACGCGTGTGTGCGTGTGAATGCACGGGCAGATGAGCACGCTCGTGTGGACACACGTGTGCATGCACGTGCTGTGTGATGCACGCGCACGTAGGGCACGTGTACACAAACGTGTGTGTGCACATGCGTACGTAGGACCTTTGGTCCCTTCCCAGTAGACTGGCTTTCTTCAGCACCTTCTGGCCAAGGGGAAGCGCCCCGAGCCGCGTCCCCAGTAGCTGCCCTGCGGGGCCCACCCAGCCAGAGCCGTGCCGCCAGCTGAGGGGCAGGGAGGGGGCGAGGGCGGGGCTCCCTGTGCTTTGGGGGTCCCCCTCCGGGATGGGGGAGGCCGAACGGAGGGGCTACCCGGAGCGGGGGTTGTGAGTGCACTTGCTGAGAGTCCCTGCTGGAAAGGGCAGGCCTCAGGAGCCCTGGCAGGTCCGGTGGCTTTGGGCCGCCGTCACCTCAGGGAACACAGGTGCAGACACCCTGCAAGGGTCCCCCCGCCCCCGCTTCCTGAGCGCCCCCCAAGTGTGGGGTTGCCTTCCCGCTGGGGGGTGTCTGTTGTCACTCACTCCCCAGAACGCGATGTTAACCTTGGACTCGCAGCCTCCGGCTCTCCGTCGTTTGCTTTCTCTGCTTGGAGCGTCAGGACGCTGTTGTGTTTAGGGAAGACACTGCTTCCCGGGACGGATAATAGCGGCCGTGGCACCTTGTGGATCCTGTGTCTTCCTACTCCCGAGGCCTCAGCGGGACGAGGGAAAGTGAAAAGGTTTGTAAAAGCCATTTTCTGGAATGAAAGTATTATGCTGGTTTTCGTTGACTTCAGAATCACTTGGAAAAAGGTTTTCATTTAAAATATTTGGCTGCCTGTCCTCGCGCGGACTTCCTCCCAAACCCCCCACCACCCGCGGACGGGGGTGGGGGAGGAGCCCGGAAACGCACCCCACCCGGCCCTGCGGGAACCTCTGTGGCTGGTACACATGGACGGGAAGCCACCTGGGGGTCCACCTCCTCTGGCCACGTGCCAGCCCCCTCGGCCTCCGGGTCGGGACCCCCAGCCCACGCCCACCAGAAACCTGAGCGGCCCTCACGGCTGCGGGGATCCCAAGGGCCCCTTGAGGCTCCGTCCCCAGCACATCCCCGTGACCTCAGAGGGCAGGGGACCTCCCCTCCATTCATGCGGACCCAGGGCCGAGCGGGAGCCGTGGACACTGGGCCTGGAAGACAGAGGACACCCCAGATGTGGTCCCCAGGGGTTCCCTGCAGCGGCCCTAGTTGGGGGGGCCCTAGGAGCCCCCAGGGAGGGACCCAAACCAGACCCCAGTCCTGCCACTGGTGGACACGGGATGGAGCCCTGTGTGCACATGTGTGCACACGCACACGCACACACACACACACACGCACACAGCATACGCACACGCCACATGCATGCACACAACATACACACACGCGTGCAGCACACATGTATACAACATGCACAACCACACAGCCCACACACATCACAGAGCCCGGAAACTGTCCCGCATACGGGACGAGGAATGAACGGCATCTGTCT
This sequence comes from Panthera uncia, assembly GCF_023721935.1. Classification (NCBI taxonomy): domain Eukaryota; kingdom Metazoa; phylum Chordata; class Mammalia; order Carnivora; family Felidae; genus Panthera; species Panthera uncia. The sequence goes on along the minus strand of NC_064818.1, from coordinate 84,210,180 downwards.
CTCTGATGATCACACAGAAGGACAAACCTTCGGACGGGAAGGAGACTGAGGCATCCGGGGAGTCAGCGCGGAGGAGCCGCGGGCGGGCGGGCCGCTGGGGGGTGCACGCCGCAGAGGGAGCAGGAAGGGCACACAGGCCCTGGGCCCAGGTCCTGGGGCCCCCGGCTCTGAGGAACAGGCTTCAGGCCCTCAGGCAGACCCGCCGGAGTCCGGAGACGCACCTGCCACAGCCCGTCCGCGGGGACAGGGGGTCACGTGCTTCAGCCAGCTTTCGGTGGATGAAGGAGACCCCAGTCTTCAGTCGCAAGGTCGAGATAATTGTCTTGCCGGGGCACCTGCGGGGCTCAGTCGGTTAAGCGACCGACTCCGGCTCGGGTCATGATCTCACGGTTTGTGAGTTCGAGCCCTGCGTCGGGCTCTGTGCTGACAGCCCGGAGCCTGGAGCCTGCTTTGGATTCCGTGTCTCCCTCTCTCTCTGCCCCTCCCCTGCTCGTGCTCTCTCTCTCTCTCTCTCTCTCTCGAAAATTAACATTAAAACAAAATTTTTTTAGAAATAGTAATTGTCTTACAAAAGACCACGTGTCACACAAAGCACACACTTGTTTGCAAGTCCGTGTTAGGTCTTTGTAACATTTGTTCGTGCGTATAACAGACCTCATAAAACCTCAAGAATGCCGAGAAAATGCTTTTGTCGGGACCACATTTTTTTCACCTTGGTGACAAGACTGGCCGTGAAGGAGAGCGCGTGGTAAGGACCCCTCAGCAACTTGGGCCGTGCCTGTCACTTCCCCTGACAGGGGACGGCCCGCAGCGCTCACAAGGGAGGGACCCCGGACGGACCCGACACGGAGGGAGCCCCTCCTCACGCTGGGCTGGGCCAGCCCCCCTGGCTGCCACAGAGACCCCCGGCCACTAAGAATTTAAACAAATCCCGAAACAGCTGCGGGCTCAAAGAGGGGAGCACAGCCACAGCCAGAGTGCTTGGGACACCGTCAAGCTGCAGATACTGCTGGGGACAATCCCGGGACATGTCAACAGCTCTCGCCAGGGGCACACCGCCAGCCTTCGATCTTGTCATTGTGAGGGGAATGAAGGTCTATGCACCTTTCAACTCCCTTAGTTTTAAAGGATAATAACAAGCAAACTGGGGGAAAGAACTGAGCGTCTTGTAAGCAAAAGCCGAAAAACCAGAAAACCTTCCAACTTGACCAATAATCCAACTGCTGGTGTGTGGGAAAAAATAGCAACAAAGAAAGAGATCCATGGCAAATAGAACCCAGAAAAAGAACAAGAATATAAACATGCAGAATTATATAACAATAAGACACACAGTTAAAATCTGAAAATCCAATGAAAGTATAAATGAACAGAATGGCCTCAAGAAGCATGAGAAAAACTGCACGGACCAGTCGATAACAACAGATTTTTGAAAAACCTGATTGCCTGGGGAATCTTTTCCAACACGTAAAGAACAAGCGATTCCCAAGCTACACAGACCTTTCTGAGAAAGTCTAGATACCTCCTAGTTCGATTTCTGAGGCCAGCGTAACTTCGATCAACACACAGAGCCTGGGCGGCTCAGTCGGTTAAGTTGGTTAAGCATCTGACTCTTGGTGTCGGCTCAGGTCATAATCTCACGGTTTGTGGATTCTGACAGCAGAGGCTGCTTGGGATTCTCTCTCTCTCTCTCTCTCTCTCTGTCTCTCAACGTCTCTCCCTGCCCCTCCCCCATTTGTGCACATCCCCCCCCCATCTCAAAAATAAATAAATAAACTTAAAAAAAATCTGAAACCGATTCGGAAAAACCTATTGGCCACCCAGATGCAAAAATCGTCACTGGAACACTAGCAGCTCAAAATCAAAAACGTGAGGAAGGGTAACTGCAGACCTCAGATTCCAAGTGGGTTTGTCCCAGGGATGCAAAGACAGCTTAACATCGGGAAATGGATAAGCTCGATCATAGCCAGAGTCCGCAGAGAAATGTCGTTCTCTCCATAAAAGCCAACGTGGACAAAGTTGGAAATCTGCGCCCGAAAGTCTTAACAGACTCTGAGCGGAATACGTGGGGTGCTGCAGAGTGCCTATCTGTCCGGGACAGTAGCTACCCTGGTAGAAGCTGGAACCCGCGGCAGGAGGCACCCCCACTGGCGGTCAGGTTGTGCAGGCTAGCACCTGAGTGGGAACTTCCCAGCAGCCTCTGGGCATCTCACAGTCTGCAGAGGAGCAAAGGGAGGTCTGGCCGTGGGGGTCGGGGCTGTTCCTGGGGAGCTCTGCCTCCAACAGACTCAGGTCCCCGTCTTGGCCGCAAAGCTCGGATTCTGGTCCCCCAGCTGTGCCAGCCGTGGTCTGGAGAGCAGGGGTGGGCAGTCAAAACGCTGCTGTGAGGGGCCATCTTGGGAGAGGAGGCGGGAGGGGGGTTCTGCGTGGACCTTGATTGTTTGGGGTCACCCCGCATGGTATTCTGCCTCTCTCCCTTTTCCAGTCCACACTGAGCTATGCAGGTCATCAAAGCACCAGATTCTCCTGGCTGAGATGGGGAAGTGACCCCATGTGAGCCAATGAAGAATGACGAGGATTTTGCTGGGAATTCTGGACAAAATACGCTCATTGTTCCCTCGAGTCTGTACCTGTGGGAACGGTCTGGACCCGCTGCAGCCATCCTGTGACAAAGAAGACAGCTGTGCTAGAACATGGATATGCACTTAGAGACCAGACTGGGATGCTTGATCAAGCCAGACCTGAAGCTTAAGCCATGTGAACGCATACATGCCCTTGAAGTTAATTTGGTCGTGTTTTCTGTCTTTTATAGCAAAGAGTCTTGGGGCACCTGGGTGGCTCAGTCTGTTAAGTGTCTGACTCTTCATCTCTGCTCAGGTCTTGATCTCAGGTCTTGAGTTCAAGCCCCACATCCGGGTCCACACTGGGCACGAAGCCCACTTATAATTAAGAGTCTAGACTGCCACAGGCTTCAATTACAACAGGACCTGTCCACACGCACCACTGTTGCCTAATGCCGTTCTGAAAATCCCAGCCATTTTTATTTCTATATGACAGAACCATCATCACATAGAAGGACTTGACCCCCCAGATCCCAGATGACGGCAAAGCCCGGCTGGCACGCGGTGGGAGCCCTCTGCGAGCCGTGGGCCATGACAAGCGTTCATCCTGGGAGGGGGGGAGCGCCCGAGGAGTGCCCCAGGCCTGGTGAGGGGACGCAGGGGCCCGCGGTGGTCTTTGCCCCCGATGCCCTGTGACAGAAGTAGCTTCTTTTTTTTCTGGGAAATGCACTCGGCACCCCTGGGGACGTGCCCCGCGACCCGGCGTTGCTCCGTAGCTCGGAGAAGCCAACGTGCCAAGTGCCTTTGCGAGGGCTGCTGTCCCATGCGTGACACTTCTGTGAAAAATGACTTTTTTCCGTCGCTCCTTCCAGAACATGACCACTTCCTGTCCGCTGGAAGGGCACCTTCTGTCCAGGGGTGCACTGTCCTGTTTGGGAGGGGCCGTGGGGCTCGCTTTGCCTGCTGACTTGGGATGTTACTGATTTTCCTGCCAGGTGCTCTCGCACACGCCTGCTCGTGGGAGCCTCACGCCCTCGCGTTCCACAGTCGGGGAGGCCACGGCTGGCTGACGTCACGGGGCCCCCGCCTCGCCGGGGCCCGCGGCTCTCCCCCGCCTTCCGTGTGTCACTTCGGATCCGGTCTGGACCCCTCAGCCGTCCCGGGACCGGCAGGAAACGGCGTGCACGCAAGCCTCCGGGACCGCAGCTCTAGCAGGTGCTGGCCGGGCCAGGCCCAGCCCCCCTGTTCCCAGCAGCAGCCCCCGGGGCGCGGACCTGGGCGTGAGACTGAGTCCCGGTCTGTTGCCAGGAAAGGCAGGGCTGCTATTGTCCATGACGTGTGGCCCGTGAGCTTCTGGGGGCGACGGTCCCCAGGCAGTGCCCAGGGGCGGGGCTGTGTGACCTGGGCAGGCAGACACACGAGTTTTGCCCCGCCCTCAGTGGGTCCCGGGCTTGGGTCACTCACGTTGCCAGGTCGTGGCCCGCGACCGCCCAGGTGGCCCCCGGGGGCCTGCCCGGGTGCACAGAGCAGGGCCCCTGTGCCTCCCAGAGGTCCCGCCCCAAAGACAGGAAACTGAAGCCAGGCTCGGCTGCCCCACCGGGGAGCCACGGCAGGCGGCCACGGCAGGCGGCCACGGCAGCTCCCTGCGTGCCCTCTTTCTGAGAGTTCCCCCGGGGGCACTTGCTCTTCTGCCCGGCATCCGACAGCCCCTCTGGGACGCGGTTTAATGTTCTCGCCAAATTGAAGTGTGAGCCACCTACTTACAATCAGGACGCTCAGCCCGGGGAGGGGCCCCCCCGATCTTTGGGAGGACGGTTCTCCGTCACGTCCGTATCTGTGTCAGGAAGGTGCCAGCAGCTCCGGTGACCAGAATGCTAACTGCCGAGTCCCAGGTTCCCGCCCGAGGGCCAGCTGAGGCTCATTCCAAGGCTCGTTCCCTCGTGTCTGTCGCACAGGAGGGCTCCTCTCGGCTGGCCTGCGTCCTGGACAGCCGTCCTTCCCGGGGCACGGAAGGCAGGGGAAACCACAAGGCCAGGCTGCCTCCAGCAGGTGCCCGGAGAGACCCCAGAACTCAGCTCCTGGGGTGTGTGTGTGGGGGGGGGTCTGTCGCAGTGCTGAGTGGCCCCTGTTCGGCGCCCCTCCTCGGTCTGGGGGCCTTCCCAGGGCCAGTCCCCCTAGATACGAGGTCACGGCTGAGGACGGCCCCTGCTGATGCAGGGCCTGAGTGTCACGGGCACCGAGCCCATCTGGGAGGACAGCAATGGTCGTCACTGGGGACACGTGCCACCACTGCCCACGCTCCGCTCTGGCACTGCTCTTGTCCCAGCCACGGCTCTCCCTCCGCTCATGCGTCCTTTCCAAGGCGCCCACAGGACCTCATGGGCCAGAGGGGTTTCCGGAGGAAACGAGGTGCTGTGTTGGGCGGGGCTTCCTTGGGGTGCTCTCAGGGTACACGAGCCACCCTGTCGGCCCCTCTGTTCCACCTCCTGCACCAACCAGCCTGGACACGACGGTTACCCTTGGCATTTGCGAAGACAACCCCTGGAAAGATGGGGCCATTCACTATTTTTATCAGAGATTCAGAGACTGTGTACCGAGAACGAGTTCCCACTGTGTGAAGGCTGGGACGTTCCTGGAAGGGGCACAGACCCTGCCTCCCCTGCCACCTGCCAGCAGGGATGGGAAGAGCCCGAATCTGGGAGGCCCCCTGGGAGGCGGCATCGGGGCCTACAGGACGGCTTCTGGTCTGAGGGAGGGAAGCAGCCCGGAGCAGAGGGACACTGATGTGCCATGTGGTCACCAGAGCCTTCGCTGACCCACGGGGGGCTGTGGGCTGCCTGAGTGTCGGCCTGGCCCAGGCCTGTGTCCCTCGTTGACCAGTCACTGGGCCTCTGGGCAGCACATCTTTCCGGAAACGTCCTCTGGGTGGAAGCGGCTGTTCTTGGGCCTTGGTTACCATGGTTACAGATCCCTGGGGTGCGAAGCCGGCGCCCTCCCCTCCCCGAGTCCTCTGGCACCTTTTGGGCCGAGCAGCAGCTCAGGGGACTTGTGGGATGCTCCTTGTGTGGTCCAGACCTGGGCCTGGGCTGGGCCTGCCCAGAGGGAGGGTGTGTGGGCCCAGCCAGAGCCTGCAGGACCTCAGGCGGGCCTGGGCCGGGGATCGGAGACAGAGGGATGATGGCCAGTGTCCAGGGTCACGGCAAGGACCCTCTCGGGGGCTGCTGAGGGTCACTGCAGGAGCCCCCACTGTGGCTCCCGGGGTCTTGGAGCCCCTGTGCCCTCGGCCCTGGAGTCCAGCCGGTGCCCACTGACGGACGGGCACCCCTGCTGGGAGAGAAGCCGCCTTCCGGAGACGCCCCTGTGGCTGGGGGTGAGGGGCCGGTGGCATTCGTGACAGAGAACTGCGGAGCCTCAGAAGTACGGTTGATACCTTGTTTTCTACCAAGGATTAAGCCCCTGCCCCGCTGCAGGCTGGGTGTCGATCGACACCGGGAACAAGTCCACTCGGGTTGAAAGAGTCGTGAAACATTATCTGGGCAGATCCTTAATAACTGGCCTCTCAAGTCTTCGTTACCAGAGACGAACCAAAAAAGATTTCCTTTGTCATTGACTCATCTTGGCCTAAATGTCGTGGGAAATTTCCATGACTGCTCAAAGGCGACATGGGAGCGCCCGTGGAATCCCGCGCCGAGGTGGAAACGCACGCGGGAAGGGGAACGGAGCGCGGGCGCAGCCGTGCGTGGACCTGTCTCTTCCAGGGTGAGCGCGGGTGGCAGCGACGGGGACCCTCGGCGGCCGGGGCGCGGCACCAGCGGGAAGGCTCGGCCCCGGCGTGGGACCCAGCCTCACCCGCGTTTGCCCGTGGAGACGTCTTCCCAGAAGACTCTCCTCCCGCGGGGGCATTCTTTCTTCCCACAGCTGTCCTTCACCTGTTACGGCGCACAAGTCAGCGGCCCGCGTGTACTCGCGGAGATGCGTGGCCGTCGGCACAGCCGGCTTCAGCACGTGTGCGCCCCCCACGAGAGACACCCGGACCCCTCACTGCCACGCAGCCTCCCCCGCCTCCCCCACCCCCAGCAACCGCTCATCCACGTCCTGTGTCTCTGTGCAGCCCCGTCCTGGGCATTTCGGGATCGGAACGTTCCAGCGTGTGCGGTCACACGTTTGCTGACTTGACCTGAGTGCGTGTGGGCCCCACACCTGGGGGACCTACGCTCAGGGACCCTCCCTTTGAGCTCCAAGGATAAGGTTCGCGGTAAAAGTGTTACAGAGGGCCTGCTTCCCTGGCAGTTCGGAGACCGGGGAGGCAGGGGACGGCTGGCTCGCGGGCGGCCAGGTCCTGCAGAGGCCTTGACCACCTGTAGGACTTCACCTTCCCCGCTAGATGCTGGCTCCCCGGTCCCGATCCCCAGAGTGAGCAGGGCTGCGTCCTTGTCCCCCCTCGGGGAGGGGACAGCAAACTGTTCCTGGAACACTGTCCCTGAGCCCCGAGGCTGCACCCCAGCTGCATCCCCCAGCCCCAAGCTCTGCCGTCCCTCCCACGGGCCTCCCGCCCCCAGCTCTGCTCCCTGGAGGAAAGGCTAGCCCACAGCCTGTGTCCACACGGCCCACAGAGCCACTGGCCGGTCAAGTGGCAACCACGGGACATCTGAGTTGTCAGGTCCAGACAGACAGAAGGAAAGATGTTTTAGCCAAGTCTTTGGCTGGGAGATATTTACGTAGTTTCAAAGACAAAGAGACCAAAGCTCAGCTTCTGCTTGGACAGCCGGGGTCACCAGAGCTGGGAGGCCAGGTGAGTGTGGACGGGCTACCCTGCAGAGCCCGTGGCAGGCCTCGCAGACAGGGGTCCCCCTGCCTTCCGGACAGGGTCTCCATCACCAGTGGTGGGAAGAGGCATAGATAGTATAGAAATGTTTTCAGAGAATCAAACCCAAAATGTCAATATTTGTTATTTTTTCTTATCCACGATTTGCTGGTTTTGGCTAAAAACCTCAGGCAACAGATGGCCAGACACTCTGGCCCCCCTCTGTCACCAGCTCCTGGTTTTAAAGGAGTCACAGCCCAAAGGAAGGGGTCACTTGCAAGGGGGAGAGTTGCTCTGAGCTGGGAACAGTGCCACCGGGGACTTTTGTCCACAAAATGGGCATGGTCTGGTCAAAGACAGTAAGACTGGTCCTCAGATAAAAGAAACATCACAGTGTTAGTTCCTGGGCCCCATGATTCCTCTGTAGTGGCTCAGTCTGAAAGACGGCAATGAGTAAGAGAGTAGGACCTCAGGCTCATGGGAGCGGGTCCAGGAGAGACGGGAGAGCAAGGGAGACCGCACTGCCTCCCCAGGTCGGGGGGAAACATAGCAGGGCCAGACAAGGTGCAGTGGTTTACGGCAGAGACTTGAAGGGACCCAGTCTCCCATAGTAGACCCAAGCTCGGCCCCCAATGGACAAAAATCAGCCCATGATGCAGCCAGGCTCAGCCCAGGAAGGAGCCAGAATCAGCCTAGGACAGAGCCAGGATCAGCCCTGCACAGAGCCAGGATCAGCCCAATATGGACAAAAGTCAGCCCATGATGGAGCCAGGCTCAGCCCAGGACAGAGCCAGGCTCATCCCAAGAGGACCCAGGATCAGCCCATGATGGACAAAAGTCAGCCCATGATGCACCCAGGCTCAGCCCAGGACGGAGCCAGGATCAGCCCAGGACAGAGCCAGGATCAACCCAGGATGGAGCCAGGATCAGCCCAGGAAGACCCAGCCCCAGCCCACAGTAGACAAAAGTCACCCTACAATGGAGCCAGGCTCAGCCCGGGATGAAGCCAGGATCAACCCTGGCAGCTTTTGAAAGAGGAAACTGGGTCACAGTAGACGCATCCCTTTTTGGACTCAGGACATCTGAGAGGCGCCTGCTGACATAGACCTTAACATTAAATTAGCACATCTGACTTGTCTGAAAACTGTCAGAAGAAGTATGTGCTGCCTCTCCTGAGATCCATGAAATGCTCCCGGGAGCCAGGAAGCCTGGGCTGGGATCGGCAGGCTGACAGCTGGAAGGATTCGCCCATTCCACAGGCCCCACGTGCGCAGCCAGAGTCCTTGGAGAGCACCCACACCCCGGGAGGAAGTTAGATTCACTTCCCTTCCATCAGGCACCGAGCTGGATGCTGTCCGTGCCCCGCAGGCCACTCCCCACGGTGGGCGGGGCCCCTGTGGCCCACTGAGCCCCGCCCTGGCCCTCTAGTGTCTGCCCCAGCCCCCGTCTTCAAGGGGGCCACCTGCTTCCTGCCAGGACGTGACCCCCGGACTTGGACGGACCATCTGCCCGACTGCAGAGAGCACAGGGTTGGGGGGATGGTTGGGGTCCCCGTACTTGGGGTCTGGCTCACATGGTGTTCTCAGGAGGCTGTGGCCCAAGTTAGGCTTAGCCTGTCTGCACGCTCCCTTTCATTTGTATTTTTAAAATGTCTTTATTTATTTTGTGTTAAATGTCTTATATGCATTTAAGTGTCATCTCTCTCTTGAAAGAGAGAGAGAGAGAGCACACACACGCATGCATGCGAGAGCTGGGGAGAGGCAGGATCTGCACTATCAGCACAGAGCCAGACACGGGGCTCGAACCCACAAACCGTGAGATCATGACCTGAGGTGAAACCAAAAGTTGGACACTCAGCTGACTCAGCCGCCCAGGTGCCCCCCTTTCTTTGGCTTTAAACAGAGAATGTCACTTTGTGGAGACCTTTGGTGTAGCTGGGGGTTTTTATTTCGTATCTAAAGCTCATCTCAACGTCCTGGTTCTTGTCTGTGAAAACTGTCTCGGAATTTCTACAAGGAAGCATCTAGAACTGGCTGATCCAGAGCCACAGTGAGCCGTGACCCGTGAGGGGAGCACAGGCGCCCCTGGCCAGGCGCCCACCTGCACCCCCGGTGTTTCTGAACCTCGTTCGACGACATTCCATCTCCACGGATCCACGTGGCTCTCATGGCGGGGACCCGGGAGCTCGGTCCTGATGTGGCTCGTGGGCCTGCTGGCCACCTGGCTGCAGAGTTTGCAAGCTTGGTTCCAGAAGTTTCTAGGGTTTGCTCCCTCCTCCCACTGTCTCGAATGGTCATGCAACATCCGCTTGGCCCCAGTGCCTGGCGGTCCGGGGTCCCCGTCACGCTCCAGATGTGAGACTCCGCGTGGTTCCCCACCAGCCGCTGGGCAGGAAGCCCTGTTGGGCACCTGCCTCCCGCCCACTCTGGGCGCCACGTCCTGGGGGAGGAGCCCCACGGGGAGCCAGGATGGGCCAGAGGGCTGGAGTCCACAGACATGTCCCTGCCCCCTGTCACTCGTGGTCTAGAGGGACAGAGAAGGGACCGAGACGGGACAGAGACGGGACAGATGAGGAATTACAGCAGTGACAAAGGAGAGGGCCTGGATGGGGGTCTGTAAAGCCTTTGTGAAGAAGTGACATTTGGGGAGAAACCTGAGGGGTCAAGAGTCCACATTGGCCCCATCCCCCTCTCCTGGCCTCCAACGGCTGTGGCTGGTCTCCTGGCCCACAGACCGCCCCCCCCAGGAGTGGATCCCACTTAGTGTCCCCTTGGGGCAAGGGAAGTAACACATCAGTTGTTCAGCTTGGCCCAAGTGTGCATGTCCCTGTGGCTGTGTGTCCCTGTGACTGTGTGTCTTTGGGACTGTGTGTCCCTGTGGCCATGTTTCCTTGTGGCCATGTGTCCCTGTGGCCATGTTTCTCTGTGACTGTTTGTCCCTGTGGCCGTGTGTCCCTGTGACTCTGTGTCCCTGTGGCCATGTGCATGTCCCTGTGTCTGTGCCCTGAGCGAAGCAGGCCCATGTCACTGGGATGAAATGCAAACTTGGCCCCAGCTGGGGGATAAATTCGAACAGCTGTGTACAGCTGTGTGTTTATCTGTGGCCGTGTGACCATGCCGTGTGTGTGTGCGTGTGTGCGTGTGTGTGTGTGCGCAGGCACACACAGTGAGCAGGTTCATAGAACTTTCTGGTAGACCAATCTGCAGGTGGCCCTGAGCAGCTCTGGCCCCTTGTGCCTGCCCGATTGTGACTCCCCTGTCAGCCCCAAACACCGGCTGGGACCCCGAGCTGCAGCATCTCCAGCGGGGGCGCGTCTCACAGGAGGGCAGAGACAGGTGAGCTCCCGGGGGAGGCGCCTGCCTCCACGAGGCGCCCCACAGGGCGAAGGCAGGGTGCACTGGGTATGCACGGGGCCCTGGCTGTAACGTGGCCCGTGGCAAGACGCGGCCTGTAACCCGGTGGCCAGTGGCACCGCTGGGCGCTACGGGGCTGTGGATGGAGTCTCTTCTGATGGGAGTCTCCGGGTGGCTGGAGAGCCCGGGGCTCAGAGAGGTTGAGAATCTGCCTAGAGTTGCAGCCACATCCTCTCCAAGGTCGACCTGTCTTCAAAGTCCATGCTTTCTCAGCAACTGGAAATTCTGTCCCGTTCAGGACTGAACTATGGCAGCGGCCACATTGGAAAGGAAGGAAGGGCTTCTGTCTATTTTGGGGAAAGGCTGGAGACAGGGGAGGGCTCCTACGGGTTGGCCCCGCACCCCTCGTGGCACCAGGGGCCTGGACGCCAAGGTCTGGCCAGTGCTTTTGCCCCGTGCCGGTCCAAGGCGACAAGCCCCCCTGACCCTCTGGGAGAAGGGACCCCAGGACCCCTGCTTCCCTTGGGGCTCAGGAGATGTGGGGCCACATCGACGGGCGCTGCTTGTGTTCTGGTTCTCTGCCTTCACGGGGAAGCTCCCCCCGGTGGGAGAGGCGGGGCCCTCAGGAGGGAAGGGGAAGACAGGGGAGGAAGAAGGTCCTGGGACAGCACCCCGGCCGGGAGCCCCAGCGCACAGACAGCCATGTCCTCCAAGAACGAGCTTCCCATAGACCTGAGAGAGGACATTCTCCTGTGGCTGACGTGGCTTGGGACTCTCAGCTGGATCCCAGAAAGCTCTGACAGATCTGGGGCTGGCATATGACTCGGTCCTGAGACCCCACTGGGAGGTCTGCTGCCCAGGGAAGCTCGTGGCTCAGAACGTGTGCTCCAGGAGCATGACTGATGGCCCACGTGCTGTGACTCTGGGGCCACTGTCTGGCTGGACTATTCTTAACCAATAATGAGCAACGCGGATGAGACGGGGGATGGGCTGGAAGACTCCCCCTTGACCTGGCTGTGACTTTCTGGGAAATGCTCTTCCTGTGATGGTTAATTTATGTCAACTTGACCCTGCTATGGACACCCAGATATTTGGTCAAACATCATTCTGGGTGTCACTGAGAGTGCTTCTGGGGGAGATTAACATTTAAACCAGCAGACTGAATAAAGCAGATTGCCTTCCCTAATGTGGTGGGCCTCATCTGATCAGTTGAAGGCCTGCATCGAACAAAAAGGCAGATAGTCCCCTGAGTAAGGGAGAAGGTTTTTGCCTGACCACCTTTGAGCTGGGGCATTGGCTCCTTCTGGGTCTCAAGCCTCCTGGCTCTCAGATGGGGACGACGCCATCAGCTCTCCTGGCCTCAGCTTGCCAACTCACCCCAAGTCTTGGGACTTGCCCGCCTGCCTCATCGTGTGAGATGATTCCTTATAATCAACCTCAATCTCAATTCTTGAGAGGGAAAAAACAAACAAAAAACACAAAGCAGTTCTGAGCTCTGTCCTCCAAAGCAGTCTAGAAACGATGATCAACCCAGCCACGGAGGAACCGGGGACCTTGGAGACCCAGGTGCGGGAGAGGAAACACAAAGATGAGCCTCGGCTGTCTGGTCCTGCCAGAGTGAGGACGCCACCAGGATTACCTGTGTCGTGTGGGAAGGACTCGGGAGTGAACGTGCTGAGGCTCCCGCTGACCCAAGAAGGGCGATCTGACCTCCGATAGGACCGCAGCCAATGGGCCCCACCCGCCACCTCGCTCCACAGCGGGTACGTAGCGCCCAGCGATGCGGAAGCCGGTGGGTCATCTTGGGAGCTGACGCATTGTCTTGAAAGCTGGAAATCAGGGGAACAAATCAAGCACTTACCCCCCGTTTGTCCACGAACTGACCGCCAGGCCACCGCGTGCAGGTGGGGGACGGTGATGCTTTATGAAAACTTGCCGACTAGCAACTGAAAGATGACAGACCCCGCTCGTCACCGTTTCGCGGCCCCCGCGGACGCATGGTCTGGGGCTTCCGTGGCTGCTCAGACAGCAGGGCCACGCGTCTCCCGAGGGACCATCACCGCGCCTCGAGACCTGCCCAGGGGACCGGCCCGCATCCGACGGGGCCTCCAGGCCCAGGCAGACCCTGGCCGGCCAGTCGTTCGTGCACCGGCCTGTGAGTCCCACCGGCGACCCCGAGCAGACCGCAGGGAAGCCCAAAGGGGGAGGACCCGTGGACTACAGGAGACTTACGCACGCCGAACTTGACAACTGAGCGAAGCTCACCTTGCTGTCTCAGGACTCACGTGGTGACTCAGCGTGGTGACGGACAGCGGTGACAGGCGGGGGGGCCACGGTCCGGCGACAGGCGGCGGGCGCAGGGGGTTCTGAGGTCGCGGAACGAGTCCGTTCGGGTCCGCACGCTGCCTTACGGATGTCCTCCTCACACTGCCTTAATAAAGCGCATATTTTCTTGGTGTGGTTTCCGCTTCCCAGCTTTATCGTACAATAGAAAGGCTTCGAGAGTAGGGGCCACATCGTGCGGGGCATCACCCCTCTGCGCCCCTGTGCGGAAACGGTCAATCCTTGGCGGGGGGAAGCCCCTTGAAGCCCAAAACCTTCGGTCTCTGCAGAGACACAGGCGCCCCTCAGCTGGGGGTCGGGGTGCTTCTGCGGGGCGACAGGGAGGGACGCAGTGTTCATCCAGCATCAAAACATCAACTCACCCGGCAGACAAGGAGGCCGAGCCTTCCCGAAACCGGCCTGGCCTCCGGAGGCGGTGCAGCTGATGGGCTGGGACAGGTGCGCACTGGCTCAGCAGACCCTGGGCAACCGGTGTGTGACCGCAGGGGACAGACTACCGAGCCCCAAACAAGAAGGAGGCGCGGTAGGTCAGTCCCCACCGGGGAGGGGGAAGCACCTGCCCCTCCCCGGTGGGCCCCGGGGAGAAGGACCCCTGCAGAAGGACAGACTTGGGGATGACGGAGAACGAGCACAAAACAAGGAAACCAGCGTCCATCAGAAGACTCCGAAGAACAATCATTTCCAAAGACGATCTTTCCAAGAAAGAAGCTAACTCTTTGGCATTTACGACGGGACGCGGGAGACACGGCCCCACACACGGGAGGAGGGCATTCAAGACAGACAGACAGATGGGTGTGGGGTGGGGGGGCCCTGCAGGACGCCACAGGACTGGGATCCGGGGAGGAGGGCAGGAATCTTCAGACTCCGGGCACAGGGGGCTTTGCCGGCAGGGCTGTCGGTGCGGAGGGAGCCGAGGAGCCGCGGCCTCGCGGGAGGAGGTGGGGCGGAGGCGGGAACGACACCCGAGGAAAAACATGGAAGTATCGGAGTAAATGCAACACACTGTTTACGGGAACCAGAAATCCGGCCAGTGCAGACTTCCTGCCAAAAAAGGACGTCTGCGCGTTGCGTCCACTCGAGAGACAACGGACCACACGGCTGGAGCCCGACTCCGGCTCCCTGGCCCGTCAGACTCACAAACACGGTTCTGTGACATGTAACATACGCGGTGAGAGGGTCGAATTGTCACCGAAGTCGGGTGACATGATGCAGTCACGGTGCAATAGCCTGTGGAGGACGGTCACGCTCGTAATAACTCTGTGCACAAAACCCCAGCCAGGCGCGCTTGAACACCTGCTTTGGCCCAATGAGAACCGAGCGCCAAGCAGCCCTGGAAGTGCCCCCTGCCCCCCGCCTGGCTCCGCGGCCCCTGGGCGCCCCCAGCTCGGGGAGGAGCCCCTGCGGCCTGTCCTCTGCAGAGTCCCGCACACCTCCCGCCGTTAGGACCACGCAGCCTCAGCGCCCGGCTCGTCCGTTCCAGCAGCAGCGAAACCTTCCGGGCGGTCGAGACCCCGCGTGGCGGAGGCAGCGGGCACCCTGGCCCTCGCGGCTCAGAAGCGCAGGTGCACGAGGCAGAGTCCGTGCTCCTGGCGGAGGACCGTGAGCACACCGCCCTGCCCTGCGTGGGGAAGTCTCGGGGAAGCACGTAGGTCTGTCGACTCAGAGAAAGAGGCCGTGACCGTGAGATGAGCGGGCACCCAGGTCCTCGCGATCTCATCCCGCCGGAACCGACCTGGCTGTCACCAGCACACAAGGGGTGATGTCAAGGCTGGGCCCCGGAGGGAAGCCCAGGGAAACCATTCTGGATGCGCTTTGTCTCCTTTGTGCTTTTTCAGGGGCCCGGCCGCGTGCGTGTGTCATCTCTGAAAGGAAACCTGCATCTGTGGATTCCACGCGGTCCACGAACCCACACCCCCGGGCAGCAGCACACATTTGCCTGAAATCCCGGCAGGCGCTTCGGACGTGGGCAGATTCCTTCCTTCTGTTTTGTGTGTTTTCCAAAGTTCCTATAGTAAGTGGTATCACTTTTAAAGCAGAAATCACGGTGGCGCCTGGGTGGCTCAGTCGGCTGATCGTCCGACTTCGGCTCGCGGTTTGTTGAGTTCGAGCCCCGCGTCGGGCTCTGTGCTGACAGCTCAGAGCCTGGAGCCTGATTCGGATTCTGTGTCTTCCTCTCTCTCTGCCCCTCCCCTGCTCAAGCTCTGTCTCTGTCTCTCTCTCAAACATAAACATTTTTTTCAAAACCTGCCAAAATCTTTTTTAAAAATAAAAAAGCAAAAATCATTTAAATGTATTTTTTATTATTTTTAAATGTTTATTTATTTATTTTGAGAGGGGGGAGGATGAGTGGGGGAGGGGCAGAGAGAGAGAGAGAGAGAGAGAGAGAGATTGAGAATCTCAAGCAGGCTCCGCACTGTCAGCACAGAGCCAGACTCAGGGCTTGAACCCATGAACTGTGAGATCATAACCTGAGCCGAAATCAGGAGTTGGAGGCTTAGCCAACCGAGCCGCTCAGCACCCCAGAAATCATTCCAACTTAAAAGCCAAAAACAAGTAAAGGCGGGTGGGAGGAAGGCCCCACTTAAGGACGCAGTGACCGGGAAGCCAGCAGGCGAAGTGGCTCCCGGGGCACCTGCAGGGGTGGAATCTCGAGGGGAGACAGCTCGGCCCCACGGTGGGAGCGTCCCCCGGGGCCGGTTGGCCGCACACACAGAGAGGAGCCTCCGCAAACAAGGGGTGAGGCTGCGAGCGTGGGGAGCCACCGCGGCCCTCTAGCAGGAGGCCAGGACAGCGGGTGCCCGCGTGGGGGGCACTGTGGCGTGAGCGGAGACGTCGGGGCGCCGCCAGCCCCTTCAGAGCCTCAGGGACACCGCGGCCCTGGGACAGAGGAAAGCAGCCCTGGGGCCAGCGAGCCTGGAGAGGCAGGCCAGGACACATGCTCCGTGCCCCCCGCACCGGATGCCGGGCCGCGCCCACGGCAGGGCTCCGGGAACGTGTGGGGGTGCACGCGGGCTCAGGGCAAGGGCCCAGGAGGCCTGCAGCCCGCGCTCCCACCCTCGTCCGGGACCCCACACGGCCGGACCGAGGCTTCCTACCAGCCCCCTGTGAGCTCCAGCGCCCAGGCGGCCTGTTGGTGGAGGCACCGCGGGGCCGAGGGAGGAGAAACCAAGGATCGGGGAAAGACGGGGCAGGGACGTGCCGCCCGGAGGGCTGTCGAACGGCCATAAAGACCTTCCTTGGAAGGCAGTGAGGGCTCGGAGGGTCCCTGGGCCGGGACCCCCAGTAAAGGGCATTGGGTGAGGGAAGCTGACGTTGGACATGACTCGGCACGGCCGAGGCCAGGCCAGGGCTCCCGTCAGGACATCAAGAGTCCCTGGGAAAACCGGCCCCCGCGGCCCCCCCGGGGCCCCGTCCTTGGGCTCCCCAGCGCCCACCCAAGTCCTCACTGCGACCTCCCGGGGTAGCTCACACCAGCCAAGGAAGAAGGGGCAGGAGACCCCGAAGGCTCACCATGCCTGCTGAGGTCCTTCCCTCCGTCCCCTCCCCCGGGTGCGCCCACGGCCAGTGTGGTCCACTGGGGCGGGGGTGGGGGGGACCCAGCCCTCAGCCCTTCCCCCACCTCTCCTGGCCGGCTGCAGGGCTGGCTTCTCCCTCGGCCGGGGAGACGGCGGCTACAGCTGCCACGTCCACGGCCAAGGAGTGAGGGGCTTCTGCCCTGCGTCCCCAGCAAGAGCCCCAGAACCACCGGTGGATCACGCACCTGTGTCCAAAGGGCCTGAGCAGTGGACCCGACCCGCTTAAGCCAGCCTGGAGATGGGAGCTGGCGAGGGGGGAGGGAAGGGGGCTTCCGAGGATTCCCAAACCTCCACGGGCCTGGCTAGCGGGGGGTGGGCACAGAGAAGCTTCTGCAGGTGCCCCGGACCCGCAGGAGCCGACCCGGGAACCCTCGGACCCTCCGGGCTCCAAGTCCTGCTCCCCACTGACAAGGGTTCTGCAGACAGACGGACAGACAGATGGGGGTGGGGGAAGGGGGGACGGAGAGGAAGTGGGGGGGAGATTAGCAGGTGGAGCAGGTCTTGGGGCACATCCGGGACTGCAGCTTCTGCCCTTCTTGGAGGCCGACGTCAGGGGCCCGGGAGCCCGAAGGTGGAGGGCAGAGCCCAGAGACTCCCGTGGAGAGACCCCCGCCCCTCACGCCAGCCCGCCGCTTAGCCAGGCAGACACAGGCGATCGGGTGCGGCGAGGCCTGCCCGTCGCTCAGGGGGACCAAGGCCTGGGGTCGGGCAGCTCCTGGTTTTCCACCCCCATCCTGCAGGGGGGGCCCTTGTCCAGTCCCTCATGGGACCCCGGTGTGCTCCCTACCTCGGGGCCTGGGGGGTGGGGGGGGGGCGGGGTGAGGGCTGACAGGTGTCACCGCCTGGCTTTGTGGCTTCCTTCAGGAAGAAGCCTGTTTGGACCAGGAGCCCTGTGCTGCTCACACCCTCACAGAGGCTGGGGTGCACAGCGTGCCCCGGCCCGACCCTCTTGTGTCGTGTCCTTGGCCTCGCTCAATTTTCTCTGATTTTTATTGGTTTGAGCCTCTCACTCTCTTTCTGACTAAGTGGGACACCTGCGTCCTTAGCCTTCATTCTTTTCCCCTTGTAAGGCAGCACGGTGTCCTCTGAGCACCACTTTGCAGGGCCCTGCGTGCATGCTGTTCCACCCGCTGCAGACACGACGGCAGGGCGCTCACTGCAGTCCATTCCCAGTGGTTCCGGTTCCCATCAGACACTATTCTGTGACCCATGCATCCTTCGCAAGTTCACATTTTACTTCCCAGGTAAATTGAGATTTTAAAGGATTATTTTTATTATTTTAAATTACTAAGATTAATTTTTAGATCTTGTTTCGACTTTCCACTAATTGCATTAAGGACAGAAAACATAGCTTGTATGGTATCGATTCACCGACATTGGTTGGTTTCTTTCGTGTCCTGACGTGCATTATTTTTCATAAGCCTTCCGTGTACATTCGAGAATAACAGGAAAGGGGCGCCCGGGGGGCTCAGTGGGCTGAGGGTCTGAGTCTCGATTTCGGCTCAGGTCACGATCTCGAGGTTCGTGAGATCAAGCCCCTCCTCAGACTCTGTGCTGCCAGTGCGGAGCCTGCTTGGGTTCTCTCCCTCTCTCTGCCCCTCCCCAGCTCTCAAAAGAAATAAATAAACATTAAAGACAGAACGGGAACATCCCTCGGAGTGCCTCGGTGGCCAGAGAGCAGGACAGATGTTCCCTCCCTTTTGTCAATACAGCTACAAAATCACGGACTCGACTTTCAGCCGCCCGGCGGCCGCTGCACAGCGCTCTCGACGGAGGACAGCTCCCCGTGGGTGGCCTGGGGCCGGGCCCTGTCTCAGCTCTGGTCTGATCCAGACTCGTCTTCGGCCTTGCCCCTCTCTCGGGGTCCCTCATGGGGGGTTTCTCCTTGTTCCCTGCACCTGTGCTCGCTCGGGACGGCTGTGCCTCCTGTCAGCGCAATTGTGCGGGAGGCGACTCCCACCCCATCCCCAGAGGCTCTGCCCCTGCCCCCACCGCACCGGCAGGAGCCGGCTCCCCCCTTGGGCTGGGTAGTGAGCCTTCCTGTGCAGCCTCGGGGTCATGCAGCGGGTGACTGGGGACCCTTACTCGTGGGGTGAAGCCCTGTGCTCACAAGGCCCTGGGGCCCCACGGCTGCCCGGCGGTCTAGCGGCTTATCTTGCTTCGCTTTTTGCGTGAGGAGTGGTTTTCAGGGGAGGCTGAGTGGGCCTCCTGCCCTCGCTGTCACACCTTGCTTCCCTGCCTCCTCGCGGCCAGCAGGGTGGGCTCACTGCCCAGCACTCGGGGTGTGCTCACGAGGTCTGGGCTCCGAACGTGCCAGCTCGGCAGCTCCCGTGTCTGATTTTGCTCTCCAGCACTGGGCCAGCGGAGGGACGGGGACGGGGGACAGACACGGGCCAGGCGGTGTAGGGCTTGGGCATTGACCCGGGCCAGGCCCCGGGGTTCCACAGCCAACGGGCCAGAGTCCTTATCCTCAGGGGCCCCTGGAGGCATGCGGGGGCCAGGCTGCCCCTCATCGCTGCTGGTGGGGTCTGGTGGGTGGCATCCTCAGGCTCCGTGCCGTGAGGGTGCAGGTCAGGTGTGGGAACGTCTGCCTGCCGTGTCCGGGCGCCTGGCCGTCCGCCCCAGAGGCCGGGCCGGTCTCTGGCCCCACACCCCTCCCTTGTAGACAAAGCTGTTTCCTAAAGCATCTGGGGATAATTCCTCGCTGTGCTCTAAACGGGGTTTCCAGAACCTTCTGGGCTTGCAGGTTGACTCCAAGGAGGACTTTCCTCAGACGTGTGACATTACAGCACGGAGTTCTCCATCAGTGCCTCTGTGCAGCACGAGAAGACGCTCAGTGACCCCAGGGACCAGGCGGCCCTGGCAGACTCCATGGGGCAGAGGAGGCTCGGAATGGACCGGCCCCGAGGAGCCCCTCTTTGTCCGTCGGTCTCGTTGAGGCTCCAGCCACGTGGCTCGGACGCACATGTGAGCCTAGGGGACCCCTCCAGCACAAGTACAGGTTACGATGAGACTCAGGAAAGCACTTGGGGGGTCTCCGATACATCTGGCCCCCTCACAGGGTCACACTCTCCCTCTTCACTAGCCGGCGAAGGGTTCAAAAGGCAAGTCAATAATGTGGGGAGACTGGAATGTGGAGCTTGGGGTCTCAGGTTCACGGAGGAAAAAAGTGAAGTCTTGTGAAACTGTGTCCAAGGCACAAAGCTGTCTGGTCTCATTCATGAGTGAGTGGACGGATGGACGGATGGACGAGTAAGGAGGGAGTAGACGTACGGATGGATGAGGAGAAGGATGGCCGTCCCATCCCCACTCTTGGTGGCCCGCATCCAGTGGCCACAGTCGGCACGCTGTGTGTCGGGGAGCCCTTGCGAGTGGACGTTTCCATGCGTCCACCTGTGACCCAAATTCCATGTCTCACGAGGGGTGGCGGCTCCCGGGGGCCCGGGACTCAGGAGCGGGTGCCTATGTAAGATTGGACGAGGCCGGCCTCCACGCCGGGGGGCCGAGGGGCACGAGTGCGGACAGGAACCACTCAGACTGGTCAGGCACCAAGGCAGGGACAGCAGACACCTGCTGGGACCTCTGCCCCGGGAGGGAACAGAGTGGGGAGCTGGCCTCTGCTCGGCGGCAAGGTGGGGTCCCCTCCTGCATTTAGGGCCCAGCCTGGGAGGCCCCTCCGGAGCCGGCCGGCAGGGTTCCAAGACCCCTTCCCGGGACCCTGGGAGCGGCACCCTCATCAGGCTGGTCAGCCCAAAACTCGGGTCCTCCACAGAACGTGGCCTGACCCGGAAATCGGGTCTCTCGGAGATGGGCGCGAGGCGGAAGGAGACCAGGCCCGGGGCCTGGGGGAGGCAGGAAGGCCCGTCCCCTGGGTCCCCTGCGTCAGGGCCGGGAGGGCGTTAAGTCCCTGCTTGTGGTACTTTGCCCCCGGAAGCCGTCACAGACCCCTGGCGGACTGGCGTGCAGGCACAAGCGTGGGCTCTGTGACTACCCTGTGGGGCCCCCGCACGTGCGGGGCAACGGGCCCAGAGGTGGTGGGCGTGGGCTTGGACCGCACGGCCTGGGTTCAAGTGCCCCCCCCCCCCCCCCCGGTAACGCCCTCAGGACACCCCCCGGGGCCGCCACGGGCTCGGCTATGCCTCCTCGTGGACTCAGAGCCCCCCTGGCCCCTGCCCGGGCCCGTCTGCCTGAGGCTGGGTACAGTTCCAGGTGGTTTATGGGGTTTCGGCCGAGGAGTGGCCAGTGGCTGGAGTCTGCCGGAGGGAGGTCACAGGCAGTGGGCCATCTGTGGCCCCAAGCCGTGTGGGAGTGGGCAGCGGGGCCTGTCTGGGTGATGGCGGGGCTCCAACAGCAGCCCCCGAGCCCCCCCACCCCGCCCCGGTCGATGGGGACCCACAGGCCGCACTGACGAATGTCAAGGCCCCGGCGTTCGGAGCAGGCTGGCGAGCCGGGTGGCTGACAGACGCAAAGGTCGCTGCTGATTAATACCGAGCTACCAAATGCCATGGGCCGCCAGACACGGGAGCGCCCCGGCTCGCAGCTGCTAATGGCTTAGGGATCGGCAGCGGGAGCTCCCGGGAGCCTGGAGAGCACAGAGCGAAGCTCCCCCCGGAAGGTCAGCCCACCGGCCGGCAGACGGCTGAGCGGGGGGTCCCCGTGTCCCCGTGTCCCAGACAGACCTGAGGGTGAGCCCGAGGAGCTCCGCCTGGTCCGTGTCCGCTCTGGGCCTCTGCTGCCCGGCACACGCACAGCTGGAGACAGACACGAAGTGTGGCAGTTCACGCCCAGCCCCCGGGGCTGCGACAGGGGCCTCATGACAGCCAGAGCCAGGTCACCCCGGAGCCGTGGCGCCCAGTCACCCCCTGCGAGGGAGAGACCAGTACTGGGTCCTCAAGGGGGATGAGGACGGGCACCCATCAGGGGCGGCCGGGGCCCCGGCACCTTCGTTTGTGTCGGGAGGCAAACGGGCGTCAGGGAGGTCAAGAATCTTCTGCTCACAGGTGTCTGCCCTCCCCAGGGCCGCGAGGCCTCCTACCACTCCAGGACGACAGGCAGCAAACACACCTGTGCACACGTGTGCACACACACACACAGGTTCACACCCATGTGCACACGTGCATGCACAACCCATTCCCGTGTGAGTACACATGTACGCATACGCACACGCACAGACCCAAAATAGAACCCACTTGCAACCTGTAAAAATAAATCCTTCCTTCTTTTTTTTAAAATGTTTTTATTTATTTTTGAGAGAGAGAGACAGAGAGACAGAGACAGAGTGCGAGCAGGGGAGGTGGGGAGACAGGGAGACACAGAGCCTGAAGCAGGTTCCAGGCTCCCAGCTGTCAGCACTGAGCCCGACGCGGGGCTCGAACCCACGAACCGCGAGACCATGACCCGAGCCGAAGTCAGATGCTCAACCGACTGAGCCACCCAGGCGCCCCAAATCCTTCACTCTAAAAGTAGAGAAGATAACAAGCAAGTTGAGGATAAGAAGTATATTTTACAAAAATTTCCAAATGGAGAAGTATGTATTTTGAAGTATCTGCTTTGAGCTTTTGTTACAAATCAAGACTAAAGGCACTGAAGAAACGAGAGGACCAATCAGAGGCCTTCAGTGGAACTTCTGCCTGAGTGTCAGAAATGAAAAGATCGCTCGGCAGAAAGCAAACACGGGAAAGGTCACGGAGAAACCGGAAGTCAACCGGAGGAAAGCGATCTGCTCTAGAAGCCGTGAGGAACACGCGCTGAGAGGATCCCAACCAGGGACACAGTGATGAGCGACATCTGGAAAGTGGAAAAAGCTTTCAGTGAGTTTTGAGATCAATTACATGTAGAAATGAGTCTAAAACATTGCATTTGGTTACAAGTCAGAACTAAACGTCAAAAACAATTCTTCAAAAATCACATAGCAGACGGGCGCCCGGGGGGCTCAGTGGGTTAGGCGTCTGACTTCGGATCGGGTCATGATCTCAGGGTTCGTGGGTTCAAGCCCCGCGTCGGGCTCTGTGCTGACAGCTCGGAGCCTGGAGCCTGTTTCGGAATCTGTGTCTCCCTCTCTCTCTGACCCTCCCCCTGCTTATGCTCTGTCTGTCTGTCTCCCTCTCTCTCTCTCAAAATAATAAACATTAAAATTTTTAAAAATCCCATAGCATAAAAACTATAAGTGAAATAACATATAACACTATTGAAATAAATCTGTACATCTAAAAGAAAGGGATGATTTTCTAAGAAAATGGGCTTTTCCAAAATTGTCTCAAGAGGAAAATTAAGAAGTCCAACAGGTGAATAACCCTGGAATGAATTCGAAGAGTCGCACGAGAAGTGGTGTCAGATCCATACAATTTCAGGGTATTTATGGATATTTCAAAATTTTAAGCAACAGATATTTCCAATGTCATATAAATTGATAACTGATTTAAAAAATATGAACATGTTCTCCGGGACACCTGGCTGGCTCAGTCGGTGGAGCGTGTGACTCTTGATCTCAGGGTCATGAGTTCGAGCCCCACGTTGGGCGTTGAGCCTACTTAAGAAAATATATGAAAATCCTCCCACTTAACTTTATGAATCTAGTTTAACCCTGACACTAAAACTTGGCAAAGACAGCATTAAAAGAAGATTTATGGAACAGTCTCAATTATGAATTCAGACCTAAGAATTCCAAATAAATTTATAGCAAGTTAAATTCAGTCACTGTCTTAATTAACAATACATTTAGTACATTGGATTTATCCCTCGAAGACAAGTATAAGCTAAAATTATAAAATCTAAGCTGTATCAATAATTTAATCATATCTACAGGTTAAATGAGAAATATGACTCATTAATAAATACCACAAAAGGCATTTGATAATACTTAATATCCATTAACCTTAATTATTTTTTTTGTAGAGAGAAAGAGAGAGCAACAGTGGGGGAGGGGCAGAGAGAGAGAGAGAGAGAGAGAGAGAGAGAGAATCCCAAGCAGGCTCCACACTCAGCTCAGAGCCCAACGCAGGGTTCCATCTCATGACCCTGGGATTATGACAGGAGTTGAAATCAAGAGTTAGATGCTTAACCAACTGAGCCACCCAGGCACCCCTCCATTAATCTTAATTTAAAAAAAATTAATGTTTATTTATTGTTGAGAGACAAAGACAGACAGGGCATGAGCGGGGCAGAGAGAGAGAAGGAGACACAGAATCCGAAGGAGGCTCCGGGCTCTGAGCTGTCGGCACAGAGCCCGACACGGGGCTTGAACCCATGAACCCCGAGATCATGACCTGAGCTAAAGTTGGACACCCAACCGACTGAGCCACCTGGGTGCCCCAACCTTAATTTTAATCAAAGTAAATACATGCTTAATCTTAAGAGTCAGAATTATTTGCCAGGGTTTATAACATAATGCTCTAGTCCCTTAATTCCTCTTAACCTGTAGCAATTTCCTTCTTCCCAGAAGCCCCAACTTTCAGCTCTTTTTAAAAAATTCTCCATACTTCATACAATTCTAAGTAACATACTTCTATCATTGCTTGATTTTTCAGTTTTAGATATTATCTACTGGCTTCCTTTGGAAGTTTGAAACTCTCTTACATTGCCTCCATCATTATACAGTCCCATGGACTTCTCTCCCCTTTCTTATATTTTGTGGGCTATATCACAATTTTTATTAAATCAAAATTATTGTTTGTGTTATTAGATCAGGTTAACGTCATTCAGATCTGGATGAAATGTAATTTGATTGTATTTCCTTTGTTATGTAACTTTATAGTTTCCCAGAGTTAATAATTGCCTTACTAGTCATTAGCTTGATTTTTCTGCCTAAGGTTTACAGAACTTCTTGAATCCATGGGCTGATGTCTTTCATTTGTTCTGGGAAATTCTAGTCATCATCTTTTTGCACATTGCTTCTGCCCCATTTTCTCTCCTCTCTTTCTTAAACTTTAACTATTAGTACGTTAGAACTTGAGCATGTTCTGGGCGCCTGGGTGGCTCTGTCGCCCAAGCATCCAGCTCTTGATTTTGGCTCAGGTCGTCACGGTTCACGAGTCTGAGCCCAGCATTGGGCTCTGCGTCGGCGGTGAGGTGCCTGCTTGAGATTCTCTCTGTCCCCCTCTCTCTGTCTCTCTGCCCCTCCCCCGCTCACACACGGTGTCTCTCCCTCTCAAAATAAATAAACTTTAAAAACAAAAAAAAGAACTTTTGAGCAAGCTCCACATGCCTCACATACGTTTCTCTGTTCTTTCCTTATCTGTCTTTTCTCTCTGTGCTGCAGTTTGGGTCTTTTCTATCAACCTGGCTTCTGGTTCCTCGATCCCGTATCTGCGAAGGGTGTTGATAGAGTTACTAGTTTCTGACATTGAACGTACGGCTGCAAAATATCCATTTTATCTTTTTCTAATTTAGTTCATGGTTTTTTTAACAAATATTGCAATTCTCTGGTGAAACTTTCCATCTTTCCTTCAATTTTCTATGATATATTCATCATAGTTATTTAGGAGTCCTTGCCTGCTAATTCTAATACCCAGATCATCTCTGGGTCTACTGCATGGTCTGGTTTCCCTCTTAACTGTGGGCCATATTTTCTTGCCTCTTCGATGTTCCGTTAGTGTTTGCTATATGCTTAACACCGCGCACGACGGAGCCGGCGAGGCCCAGGTAAGACTCTGTTTCGCCCATCCTGTCTTCTAGGTGTCAGGCCCGGCAGGGCTGAGGCTGGGTGGGCTGACCCACAGTGTGAGCCCCCCCTCGCGGCCTGCAGGCCGAGCCGCCCCGAGGCTGTGAGAGGCCTGATGGCCTTTCCGGTGCAGCCTGACTCCCCAGCCTCTCCTTTCCCGGCTCCCATCTGGTGAATGACTAGGAGTTTCACATCATCCCGTCACAGGCCCGCACCGTCCAGGTCTCAGGGCCGCCGGCCCCGAGCTCTCCAGAGCACGTTTGCCAGGGGGGTAGAAGGGCAGGAGGTCAGACAGTTGGGAGGAGAAGGAGGCTGGGGAGCTGAGTTCTGAGCCTGCCTGCCAGTGCTGGGGCAGGCTGTGTCTCCCTGCAGACAGCTCCCCGCGGGGTCCCTCGGGGCCCAGAGGGTCACAGCGGCAGGCCTCCTGGGGTTTGCTTTGAACCCTGCCCACAGAGGAGTAACCCTAGTACCAGGCCAGGAGAGCACTCGCTGTGCATTCTGAGCGTTCGACCAGCACCGCGGGGATAATTGGTTAATTATTTGGAGAAGAAAATAAAGTTAAATCCCTGGCCAAGCTTCCATATAAATTAATTCCAGATGGATTAGAGTAGTATGAAAAGAAGAGGGAAAAATCACGCTGTAAATACAAGAGGCATATGTAAGTATTGCGCCGAATGGAATTTGATAAGAACTTTCTAGGCACACGCCCGAAGAAGGAAAACACGACTAGCTTTCAGTGCGTGCCGTTTCCACATCTACGTATGTGTAAGTGTCTTCAATAACTTAAAAGCCAAGTGACAAGCAGGAAAACACTTTGGCAACAGAGGGAGATCTCCAGAACTGATGTAAAAAAAATGGAGAGTGGGGGACTAGGACGCAACCGTTTCGATAAAATAAATCCCACGTCTCCGTGAGCCAGGTGCCTCTAGACATCAGAGACGGAACGAAAGGCAGGTGGGATTCATCCGGCACCCAGCTGCCCACCCCCGTCCCAGCCCCAGGTGAGCCATCCCCTTCCAGGGGGCGCCCCTCAGACCTGGTTTTGATTCTTGGCCCCACCTGCACCCTGGGATTTTCCCTTCAGACCTGAAAGGCCCATTAACATATTTTCCTAAACAAACAGATAGTTTCCCCTGGAGACAGAGCCTGCAGCCCACGGGCAGGGGGGCTGAAAGGGAACCGCAGGAAGCAGGAGGCGGGGCTTACACCCTGCGTAGACACCCTCCCCATCCCCCTCTCCCTGCCCTGGGTGGGAAGTCCCTGACCCAGCCCGCCTCCCCCAACCGCCCTCTCCACCCGCATGTGCAACTGCAGGGGTCCTGTTTTGCCTCAGTACTCCTCCTCGGGTGTGAGCATCGAGGGGACAGGGACTCTGTATGACCCCGGGGCGGGGCACGAACGAACCTGGGGCCAGGACGAAAGGATGCGGCTACAAGGCCACCCCGGCTCCCTGTGGCCCTGGACGTGCGGGTGACCGGCTTCCTTCTGTTTTACAGCCGTTCAACAGCAGTGACACAGTTGTTGTCGAGGTAGGCAGCACACGCTGGTAAGAGACAGTGCCCACTGAGCCCACTGAGCAGACACCCAGCCAGAGCGGCGGCCGAGGGGCCCCTGTGTGGGGCAGGGAGGGGACCTGACGCGGGGCTTGAGCCACAGAGCAGGACCTGGCCGGGCTCCTCCTGGCCAAGGGGCCATAAACACCCGCTGGTCCAGAAGTGTCCAGGTGCCCAGAGCGCAGGCCAGTGCCCAGTTCTGCCAGAGCTTCCGGGCTGTGACGCTGCCCGGGCACAGCCCTGCCTGCCCCGGACACGCCCAGCCCTCGCCCAGGGGTCAGGAGGTGGCGCCGCGCAGGGCAGCGTGAGGGTCAGCGGGCCCAGGGAGACTCCCCAGGGCTGGTGCCGCCGCCGCCGTGGGAACCTGGGAATCCAACCCTCGGCCAGGCCGCCCCTCCGGCCGGAGCCTCTCTTGTCAGATGGAGCTCCTGGCTCCCTCCCTCGGCCTGAGTCACGGGGAAGCCAGAGCGGGCCACTGTCACATCACCTGTGCCCACACACCTCTGTTTACCCAGCCCCGGAAGGGGCGATGACCCCATGTGAAGACAAGGGGCCTGCCGGCTGCCCCAGGTCACCCTCCCAAGGCGGAGCGGGCCGGGCCCCAGTGGCCGCGTCACCGCCCGAGACTTGGGACCCGGGGGGCTGGGACCGGGCCAGGGACAGCCATGGCAAGGCAGGTGTGTCCACCGGGCCGCTGGGAGCCGCCGGGAATGAGGTGTTGTGTAACCTCCCGTTCCTCTCCGGGCTTTTCGATTTAATTGCGAGTGTATTTCCAGCAGCGGAATCTGGGCCACGGTGACGCGAGCGGATCTGAGGGGAGGGACCAAGGCCAGGGGTCTCTCCCTCCACAGTTGTCCCCAAGCTCCTCCAAACTCTGGCTGGCGGGGTGCTCGGTGTGGGGGGACACTGAAAGCCTGCCTCCTGCAGAACACATCTGGGTGCAAACCTGAGAGGCAGCTAGCCTGCAGACCATCCTGCCCTCTGGGCCAACCCTCCTTCTTCCAGAACCTTCCTTCACTAGAAAGTGGTCGGGGCTGGGTGCTGTGGTGACCACCCATGGCCTGGATCTCCAGGGTGTCACCTGCTGTGTGCTCGCCCTGTCCCTGCCTGCAGGTGGCCCCCAGCTCAGCCGTAGATGCCACAGGAACCTGGCCAGCGGTGGCTCATCCCTCCCACATCCCGGCCTTTCACAGCAGCCATGTGTCCTCGGGCAGGGCTGACCTCTCCTGGCCTCAGTGTCCCCAAGTACAACAAGAGGGACCGCCCAGGGCCCGGCCCTACCCGTGTGGGTGCGCTTCGAGGACCAGGGACCAACCCACCACACGGGGCTCACAGTGGACCCTGCATCCACCCCTGGGCGGAGCTGGTAGGGGGACTTGTGGCCTTGACCTACAGGCTGACCGCAAATCGAGTGCTGCCCCTGCTGGCCCTCCCGGCCGGGAGGGGGGCCCTCTTTCCTGGGGGGCACCTCCAAGTGGACCGGACACTCGGCTGTCCCGGTGCAGTGTGGGCAGGTAGCTGGGGCCCGGCTCGGGGAGGGATGAGCCCCAGCAGGGCCCTCGGAAGGCGGCTTCCTCCCGGATCCCGAGCCAGGATGGGGCGGGGCCTTCCAGGACTCTCTACCGCCGGAGGCAGATCCTGTCCCGGAAGCAGGCTGAGCCCCCAGCCCCGCCGACCCTAGAAGCGCCTGCTGCCTCTGCTTACGCTCAGCTCACGGCACTGGCCTCTCTTCTGGGCGGGACTGAGGCAGCTGGCAGCCAGGAGTAGGTGAAGGGCAGGCTTTGGGGGTGGCCCGTCACCGGGCCAGGCCACCAGTGACATTTTTAGAAAGGATTTGGTATTTGTTATTTCCAAAAAGGCATCCAAGTGGTCTCTGCGGGAAGGAGCAGCACCTTGGCCTCCTTCCGTGTACTTTACGGCTTAGCGCTGTTCTTATTTTGAATTACACAGCGGCGGGGGTGGGGGCACCCCAATCCTCCCCGGGCCTTGGTCACAGCCCTGCATGGAGCCCAGGAGGGACTTGGAGACCCAGGCCCCAGGCAGGGGCTGCTGAGCGCCCAAGTCAGGCAGCTCCACGTCGGGGTAGGCCCGGCAGCGAGGCAGCCCAGCAGACCATGACCCCCGACCTGGCTGGTGGCCCCTGACCCAGCGACGTCTGTGGGTGGCTCGTGTGGGCATGTCTGCCGGGGCCACTGCCCGCGTGCTCCTGGGCCGGCCTGGCACCACGTCACGGTCAGGACGGTGCCCGGTGCTCCTGGCCAGCGGCTCAGCTCCTCCCCGCTCGGGGGCCGGTGGGTGGGGCCCGGCTTGGCCTGCAGGGCGGCCTGGAAGCTTCCGGGTTGGGTTGGGACAGGCCTGACTCTGTGGAGTCCAGCCAGAGAAGAAAACCAGATGGGCTTGTTAGGAGCTGGCCCAGCTTCGGGCGGCCGGGCACTGCTCTGGGGGAAAGAAGTGCCACCGTCCTACCCCTGAGAGGCCCGGGGCCCTGGCAGGTCCTGGTGGGGACACCCCCGGCATGCCGGCCCCTCTGCTCCCTGGAGGAGGCGTCCCCATAAACTCCAGGCCCCGGGACAAGAGTGACCTTGTCCGAAGCAGAGACCCGGGGTCCAGCGGGACCACCAGGGCAGATAACCCCCTCGGGGCCTCAGTTTCCCTTCACCTCAGCCTGGCACTGGCACCCCGCCCAGGGGTCGGCCTTCGCCAAGAGCCGTGTCTGCCTGGCGGCTGGGCCTGCACGCCCACGGGCAGAACAGACAGCACACAGGATCCCTGGAATGCTGGAGAAGAAGGCCTTCCCTCAGGCTTGGCCTGGCCCCCTCTGGACGCCGCGGCCAGGCTTGGACACAAGCTGGTTTCACCGCAGCCAGAAAACATGAGGCTCTGGCACAGCGAGACAGGCGGCCCTTCCAGGGAGTGTGGGCAGGGCTCCTGGTTAGGCTGTCGGGGGTGGACAGGCGCACCGGGGATGCTGGCCTCGGGAGCCATCGGGCTGGCCAGGAGGGCCTGCGGGGGGGCAGGAGCTCAGCTACGGGGCTCAGGCAGCCTCAGGTCAAGGCCCCAGACTGGGTTTGAATCCAGCACTGCTGTTTAAGGCAGGGTGACCTTGGCCTCAGTTCCCTGTCTGGGATATGGACACAATAGATATCCCTAGAGATTTGGTGCAAGCTGGTGACAGGGGGTGCTGGTGACCTTCTATGGGGACCCAGTGCCCCTTCCTCAGCCCCAGCCCCATGCCCCTGATGGCTTCTCAGGGAGATGGCTGGGTGTGCGGATATGGATAGGGCCCGTTTCCTGCCAGGCCCACAGCCGACCCCCTGACCGCCGGTCATCTCCATAGCTTCGCGCTGACCACCTGCCTTGTGTCCGGGCCGTGCTGGGAGCCAAGGACAACCCTGCCCTCAGGGAGCACAGAGGCCATCGGACGGGAGAGGCTCAGAGGAGACAAATAAGGAGGTTGGGAAACTGGCCTCAGTTGGGGGTACAGGGAAGGGCGTCCGGAGCACAGATGTCCTCCTGGGTCTTTGCGCGGGCCCCTGGGCATTGTTGGCTGCCACATCGACCTCGTGATGCACGGGGCCGAAAGGGTCCTTCTTGGGTTCCGTTTACAGGCAAGGACGCTGAGGCCCAAGGGACGAGGCCTCTGCCAAGACTGAATGAAGAGCTGGGGCCTGGACCCGAGGCTTTGTCCTGCGGCCCCCAGGACAGCCTCCCCAGCCCGGCCTGCCCCCTAGCCCTATCTTCCTTGGCTGAAGGCCCACCTGCCTCCCCATCAGCCCTGTCCCCAAGATTGGGGGAGGCGGTTCTCAGGGGACTATCCCGTTCCCTGGTGCTCACGCTGATGCCGGGTGACATGACATCACAATCCCGAAGCCCAGAACACACAACCCGCTCTCTGCTTCCACATCCTGGACCTTGTCCCTGGCCCTGGACCCAGACCCAGGACTCCACCACCTGTGCCGGGTGCCTGGGTCTGGCCTCCCGAGGTCTAAGTGTCTACGTGAGCTCCAGGCGCCCCACTGGCCCTAGTCTCGCCTGCCTCCTGGCCCCTTTGCCACCCCAGCCTGGTCCAGCTGCAGCTCTGCCCAGCCCCACTCACCCCTCCCCTGTTAAGAGGAGGCTTGGAGGGGCCCCAAGCATTAGAATGGAGGTTTGGGTTGCTGTGCCCCCCGGGTCCCTGCCAGGGCATTCCAGGGCAGCCTTGGACCAGCCTGATGCCCACCTCACTGCACTAGCCCACTGCCCTTTCCCAGAGCCTCTCACAGGCAGGCTCTCCTCTCCCAGACATTTCTAGCAGCTGTGGAGATGTTCTGAGGAAGCTGGAGACCAAGGTATAGGGGCCCCTAGGTCCCCACCATTGTGGATGCAGTGTTCTGGCTTGTTCTGTGGAATCAAGGAGAGACATCTTGCCCCTGTTTTCACACCATGGCCCAGGACGGCCCAGCAGCAGCAGGCTTCCTGAGCCACGGTTCCCGGAGGGGACTGGGAGAGGCCCGCAGATACATTCTGCTTCCTGCTGGCTTCCTTCCAGTAAACATTCTTCCAGATGAAGGGCCGGGCTTTGCCCATGGATTCTGATGGCCATCCTGATGGGAAAGAGAGCAGAGTGGATGTGTGGGCTCCCTCGGCCTTTGCCGCTGGCCGGAGAAGCTTTCCAGGGCGGCAGGCCGTGTCACCAGGGAGCCGGGCCCCCAGGACGGCCTCCCCGGCCCGGCCCGCCCCCTAGCCCTATCTTCCTTGGCTGAAGGCCCACTTGCCTCCCCCATCAGCCCTGTCCCCAAGCACCCCCACCATCGTTTTCCAAGGTGGCTGGGCCTCAGAAGAAGCTGCAGGCATCCCTGTGTGGGCTGGAATGTGACTCCGTGGGTTCCCAGGACCCCATGAGGTCCCCCATCGCTCTGTCTAATTTAGAAACGACTAAAGAGCCCACCCCCCCCCCCCCCCCCCCCCCCCCCCCCCAGGGAAGCACTGCCATCTGTCCTGGTTTTCGAGGCTCCTCCTGATCCTGCAAAGAGCTGCAGGTGACCTGATTTACCCACAGTCAGAGGAGGAGGTGCCCACAAAGGCAGGCGGCAGCCAGCAGCGGGATCTGGTGACGGGGCAGGCAGGCTGGGCCCCCCAGCTGCACACCTCGTCCCAGGGGAGCCCGGGGCGCCTCGAGGAGGCAGGCTGGCCCTCCGCCTCTGGGCAGTGCAGACTCCCGTTCCTGGGAGAACCCCAGGTCTCTGCTCCCACGACCCCCACCAGGGAGGCAGGGACACATACGGGCTCCCTTCTACAGCAAGAGACAGCCATTCTGAGAAGTCTCCGGCAGAAAGGTCACCGCCAGCCTGGAGATGCTCCCCTTGGACGTCATCAGCTGCCCGACGGCAACCCCTCTCCCCAGCCCGTCCCCTGCACGGTGCCATCTTCTCTGGGACCCGAGTGCCCATCCACAATGCCAGGGCAGGGCCCGGTAGCCAGGGAGGTCCTACCCAGGCACATGATGCCTGTTGGTTCATTCATTTGCTCAGCCGTGTGTCTAGTGCTCTTGAGCGCCCCCACGTGAGCGGCCAAATTAGTGCTGGGGACGAGAAGCAGTTCACAGCCCTGGGAACAGACGGGCACTGGGCCGGCGGGGAGAGAGGCCTGGGGACCTGATGGGAAGGAGACGGGGAGGTTGGGAGGGTTCTAGGGAGGAGATGAGGCC
This sequence comes from Panthera uncia, assembly GCF_023721935.1. Classification (NCBI taxonomy): domain Eukaryota; kingdom Metazoa; phylum Chordata; class Mammalia; order Carnivora; family Felidae; genus Panthera; species Panthera uncia. Next base: position 84,177,649 of record NC_064818.1, on the reverse strand, counting down.
TGAGCTGGAGAGCTTGGGGTGGGGCTGGGAGGAGACACGCAGGGTCTCAGGAAGGGAGAGGGACGGGCAAGGCCCTGGCTGGGCTGGCAGGTGAGGGCAGAGTGCACTCTGGGAGGGCCCCCGGAACCCCTGTCCCCAGGCAGACCCCCACCCCCTCTGGGACTTAACGGCTGGAACTCTGGTCAGGCACAGGCTGAAGAGTAAGACAGAAGACAGGAGCGTCCGTCACTGACCCCACAGAAAGGGAAGCCTGTATAGACAGTGTGACGGTCACCTGATGGCCGCCTGGCTGCGGCCGCCCCCCAGGTCAGGAGGGACAGGGTAGCAGGGGATGAGGGTGCTTGCTCCGCCCTCCCCAGCGAGGCTGGCTCAGGCCCAGGACAGACCCCTCCCCACTTGGGTCCTGCAATAGGGGCATGCAGACTGCCGTCACCCTGCATCCTGCTTCCTGAGGCTGCCAGGCAGACGTGGACAGCATCACGGACAGCCCACGGTTGGGCAAAGCTTGATCGTGATGGTTTGCATGAACCACAAAGCAAGCAGGAGCTGTTCTCCCCTGTAACTCACAGGGCGTCTGCTGAAGGGTTTGAACTGGCTCCAAACCTACTCGGGCCAAAACCGCTGAGCTGGGACTTCTGTCCATTCCGTGCAGTCCCCGCTCCTCGGGGGACTCCTGCCCCTGTGGACGGAAGGGCCTACAGACACCCCGGCTCCATCGTGGGCCACCGGCAGTGACAGGACTTGGGGCTGAGGGAGGGGGTGGCCCTGGGCAGGAGGCCACCACATAGCACCGAGAAGCTTGTTCTCACCTGACAAGCAGGTTTGGCCCTGAGCCTGTGCTTCGGGCACCTGGTTCCTGGCTGCCCGGCCACCTCTGGCAGGTGCCGATTGCCCCGGGGGCTGCGTGGGGTGCCCACCTCACCTCCAGGCATGAGGCCTGGCTGCCTGGGAGGAGGTCCCACGTGCTGGGAAAATAAAGGTCCCCAGTGTCCTAAACCCTGGACCCGTGACTGTGTCACCGTGCACGGCAAAGGGGATTCAGGTTGCCAGTGGAATGAAGGTTGATAGACAGCCAACGTGAAGATGGGGTTGGGGGGGAGGGTCATCCAGGATGATCCAGGCAAGGGTCCTGGCAGGGGAGTGGGGGGCAGGAGAGTTCAAGAGATCAGAGAGAGGCACCTACCGGCTTGAAGGTGCAGAGAGGGGCCGGGAGCCAAGGAAGGCAGGTGCCTCTGGAAGGTGGAAAGGGCCAGGAAACGGAGTCTTCCCCGGAGACTTTGTAAGAAACCCCCTGCCCACACCTGGACTCACCCACTCCACACTCGTGACCTCCAGACCTGAAATGGTAAATCTGTGGCTTCTCAAGCCCCTAAGCTGTGGTAATTTGTTACAGTGGCCACAGGAGATTCCTGCACCCTCCTTCTTGGGACCAGGGGTCCTCATGGAGATGACGACGAAGGTGATGACGATGGTGGCGGTGATGGCTGCTGCTGCTGCTGCTGGTGACATGGCAGCTCACGTGCGTGGCCAGAGGGATGTCCCTGCCACGTTCTCGTGGAGAGTCCGGCGGCGGCCAGGCGCTCATGACGGGCCCTAGTGAACCCCAAGGGCAGGTAAGAAACTTAGGGATGTGGGAAACAAGCCGCCCTCTGGTGAGACTGCCGGGGAGGAAAGCCCGGGCGTGGGGGCTGTCCGGTTAGGGGCGAGGTCTCCTGTGGTGGCTCCACATGATTGTAGCCAGAGCGTCTTCGGTGCACCTTTCGTGCTGTGGGCTCTGGGAGTTTGTGGGCAGCAGGAAGAGGGCAGGGGGCAGCGGGGTCGGCGTGGGAGCAAGGCACGTGCTTGTGCCCGGAGGGCGCCCTCTGTTGGCAGATGTGGCGCGGCCGTGGGTCCTGCAGCATGGGGCCACCTCCTGGCGTGGCTGCACCTGTGACCCACCAGGGCCCCGGGGGCGGGGCGGCGCTCTGCCTACGCCTGCTCGGGCTCACCTTCTCTCGCTCCCCGGGCACCGCTCACCCAGCTGGCTCCTGGGGACTTGCTCTGAGTGTCACAGGAGGCCCTCTCTCCCGGGAGTCTCTTGGCCTCGATGGCCGAGTCAGCTTGTCTCTTGAGAGTGTGCTCCTGTGGTTCCTTCTTCCCCTGCCCGCGGCCCCGCCCCACACCTGCCCACACCAGGGCGCCGGAAATGGCAGGATGGGAGCCACGTGGCCTCCACCACCAAGCACTGAGGCCACCGATGGCTCCAGGTGGGGTCGGCACTGGGTGCGGGTCCCCCGCACTGAGCCTTGGGTGCATGGAGCCCGTCTTTGCGCCGTGTGGGGCGCACGCCTGGGGCCGGAAAGGCCTCTCTGAGACCCCTGTGGCGCTAGAACCGCAGACGTGGTGTCCCGTCTCCCTCCTGACGTCTGAGAGCGCCTCCCTCTGGGCCCTGCCCTGGGCGGCTCCCCAGGCTCCAGTGCAGGGCTGACAGCCGGCACCACCAACCGGGCAGCATTTCTGGCGGCCACCTTCGGAAGGGGCCGGAGAAACCGCGCCCCTTCCCCTTGGCTCTCAGCCAAGCGCAGGCAGGACGCGGCCTGCCCCGTGAGGCGTCGCTTCGTGGCTGTCCTGAGACGCCACCACGCGATGCGTCTGTAAACACGGAGGCACCCCTGAAGCCCACCCACATCCTCACCGCCCCAGGCCCCTGCCGCTGTCCTGCGTGCCCATTCGCCTGCCCTGCTGGCACTTTGTGAGGACGTGGAAAGGTACGTGGCTGGGGCAGGCACCTCCCAGGCATGGGCAGGACCAGAGAAGAGGCGCTGGGTGCCGGGGCCGGCACGACCCACTCAGGGGACGCTTGCGGGGGGCTCTGGGCTCTGTGATCCATAGACCCCAGGAAAGCAGGTCTGGAAACCCCCAGGAGCCAGAGCCCGAGGCGAGCTGGAAGATTCCAGACCCTGGGGCAGCTCGTCCACCGCAGACTCATGTCTGAGCATCCAGCAGCTCTTAGAGAACATTGCTGTCCTCAGAGAGCATCGTGGTTGCTATGGAAATGTCACCTCACGGGGATAGCAGTGCTCTGTCTGGCGGCTCCCGGAGACCCAGCACGGGGTGCTCGGTGCTGTCCTCACCCCACCTTGCTTCTTCCACGCTGTCCCCGTCCCCCCCGCCCCCCGCCCTGGGTGGTGCCGCGGCAGCGCTCTCCCGTCCGAAAGGGACATTTAGCCCCTCCCTCCGTCCCCCCTCCCTGGCCTTGGGTCCTGGTCAGAGGACTCGCCGTGAAAGCCGACAATGCAGCGTATACGGGCAGTGGGTCCCCTCCGAGGCTGCCTGTTTCCCTGTGTCCCCCTGCCTTGCGCCCAGGCCAGAACACCTCCTCTAGGTGCCCCTCGAGGGGCTAAGCCCCCGACAGGGAAGGGGAGGCGGGAGGCCCCTGCCTCCTGTCCCGCCTGCCAGTGTCTGCTCTCACTTGTCCTGTGCCAACCCCCCTCGGTCCTCCGCCCGCGGCGCCTCCCACTTCTGCCCCGGCTGCTCTGTCTGCCGTGCACGTCCCTGGAGAGCGTCTGCGCAGGTGAGCGAATGCTTCCAAACCCTTGCTTTGGGAAGAAGTGATTGTGTCTGGGTCTCTGGAGGCCCCGGACCCGTGGGAACACTGCCTGGGACCATTGCTGCCCCCCTGGGGCCCTGGCCCTGCTTCCGTGGCCATTCGGGGGCCGCGATGCCAAGAAACGTCAGCAGGGGGCACCGCCGCACCGTGGCGACCCCTCGCCTGCAGCTTCGCAGGCCGACACCAGGGAGTGAGGGTCTTTCCACGGCTGGGACCTACAGCCGCGCCCTCAGCAGTCCCTGGCGGGGCTCTAGGCCACGTCAGGATTGTCCCCAGAGGGGCTCAATGGAACAGCAGGGACTCCCCAGTCCCAGAGACGCGTGTGGGGCCTGCTATTTGCAGGAGCCTCACACATCTGGAATCTTCTGCACACCTTAGGAGGGGGTAACGTTTCTGGGGTTCAGAAGTGGAAACTGAGGCACGGAACTGTTTGTCGCCTCCTGGCTTAGGTCCAGCTGCTTGGACGTGGCCAAGTGGAGCCCACTCCTCTTTCCAGGACTCTGCCCCTGAGCTGTGGGTGGTCCAACCCAGAAGGGGCACCTGGGCCTTGGGGGTCCAGTCTTGGAGGTGCTGGAAATGCTGCGGTGCCCGGTGGGCCTGGGCCTGGAGAGTAGAGGCCTCAACAAGACCTGAGCCAACTCCCCGTAGATGGAGGGGTCGGCCCTCCATTCCTGTGGCCAGGCTTCTTGGGGCCAAGGAGCTGGTACAGATACACTCACAGGTGAGCATGAGGGGTGTGGGCCTGGGGGCGGCACGGGCCTGGGGGCGGCGTGGGCCTGGGGGCGGCATGAGCCTGGGGGCGGTGTGGCCCGGGTGCATAAGGAGGCCACATGCGTGGTGGTGGCTCTGCCTTCTGCAGTGTGGCCAGAAGAGGGCCCCCAGGCCCTGCAAGGCTGCATGGACCACCCAGAGACTGCAGGGCCAGGTTGCTGGGTGTTCATTGGGCGGCAGAGGGCCCCAGGGCTGGGCTGGCTCAGGGTACGGCCTCCTTCCGGCTGGAGCTCTGTTGGCACTTTGGGCTGGGCCCTGATGGCAACTCCCTCCTGCTCCCGGGACTGGGCGGCCACTCTAAGCCACTCCCCAGGTACAGCACGTGGCTGTGCCAGGAGGAACCCCGGGGGCCTGCAGGGTCATCCTCCCCACTGCCACCCTATTGGGCTCACGGTTTTTGGCCAGGGGCTGCAGCTCACCGTGCCGCCCACCCTGTGACACCACAGTCCCTGGGGTCCCAACAGCCCATGCACATCTGGGGCGAGGCCGGCACCCTCCGCTACCCTCCTCCTCTCACTTCTCCCAAACCTCCACCCGGTCATGGGCACGCGCTCCCCTGTGCGGGCCACGCTTGGGCCGGAATGGTGCCGGGCTGGCACCTGGGCCCTCAGCAGGCCGCCCTCTGGCCGCTGCCCTGGGGTCTCCCCGCAGGGGCAGCACACATCACCCCTGCAGAGAGACCCCCTTACCTGCCGAGGCCGCCCGGAGACCTCAGGTGGTGGTGGCAGTCGTGACTGTCCCCACGCTGGGGGCTTGTCCCTAGTGCCTGGGCCCGTTCTGTGCCCTGCGGAGACCAGACAGAACCAGCATGCCATGCTGCCTGGACCCCTGAGGCCTCATTGTGAACATGTCTGACCCTCGTCCAGCCCCAGGAGGCCCCTAGAGTGTGCCCTGGTGTGGGGGCCAACGTCCGTCCCACAAAGGCAGACCTTACCTTGAGCCAGGCCTTGGTGCCTCATCTATCAGACACAAGGTCCCAGCTCAGAAGGCCTCATGGAGTCTGGGGAAGATGCCCGGGCCACCGCCGTAGGCCACATGCAGGAGGCGGCGTCCTTGGACCTGAGCTCCATCCAGGTCCCCACACCTAGGGTCCCTCGCCTGCCCGGAGCTGACCACGCCAGCCTCCGAGGTCTGAGAGGGCGGGAGAGGTGCCCACCCCCACCCTTCCTGTGTGCAGGACTCTGTTTACCCATATGTGGAGCCAGAGGGCCCCTGGGGCTCTGACCCCCTGGCAGGCTCCTCTCCCCCAGCCGGGGGCATCCTTTCATCGCTTTGGAGCAAGCCCCTCCGAGGAGTCCCCAGGGCGCAGAGACCGCCATAAGGCAGGTGGGGGGTGGGGGGGGAACAGAGGAGAAGGCAGAGGCACCAGGTCTGCCCTCCCCCCGCTGGTGCAGGTCCCAGAGCAGCAGCCCACGGGCCCCGGTCAGCGCTCAGCTGGACACACTCCTGCCTCCCCAGCTCTGCCTCCTGAGACACGTCCGCCTCTCGGCCGCTGTCTGGGGAGGGGCTGGGGGTCGGGGAGAGGGTGGGTCGGAACTCCAGGTCCAGGGTGTCGTGGGGGGAGGGACTCTCTCCGTACCCCCAGGGTGACCCGCCCTGGCCCCTCTCCCCTCTCTCTCCCTTCACCAAAGGCCTTGCCTGGAAATCCACGGGAAGGGCCAAGCTGCCTCTCTGCCGGCTGAGACCCCCTCCTGCCCTTGCCCTGCTCCTAAGCGCCACAGCCTTCCCTCTGTCCAGGGGTCATAAGAACAAGCTGGACCAGCAGGAAGTCCTGGGGGTCGGGTGGGGGTGCTTCTGGGCACAGGGAGGGGCCTGGCCAGCCAGGTCCCCGGGCGGGGTGGGGCGTGTATCTCCAACCCACCGTCTGGGCCTCCCAGTGCTGAGGGCGACGTCCACTGGGTTGGGACTCACCTCCCTGCCCCGCCCCCCAGCACCTCTGTTCCAGCCCCAGCACCCTCCTGGCACCTGGGGAAGGCCAGCCTGGCCTTCCCTGCTGGCCGGGTCAGTACAACTCAGAACACGGACGTCTGACGGGAGGCGCCAGAATAACACAACGCACAAAGGCAGTGTGAATCTTTCATAGACGAAAGCACAGCCACATTTAAAGACAGGATCCGCGGGGCCCCTGGGTGGCTCAGGCGGTTGAGCATCTGTGACTTCGGCTCAGGTCATGATCTCACGGTCCGTGAGTTCGAGCCCCCCATCGGGCTCTGTGCTGACCGCTCGGAGCCTGGAGCCCGCTTCGGGTTCCGTGTCTCCCTCTCTCTCTGCCCCTCCCCTGCTCACGCTCTGTCTCTCTGTCTCTCTCTAAAATAAAAAATAAAAATAAAACTTTAAAGAGGGGACCCTCGCTGTGAGGAACGCGGCCCGCCCTCCATCCCAGGGTCACCCGAAGCTTCTTCGTTGGGAGGCGCCCCACGGTGCAGGCCACGCCCTTCAGGCACCTCCACCAGCCCCTCCCACCACCGCACCCGGGCCGCCCCCCTCCCTGTCCTCAACAGGTGCCCACGTGGCCCTATGGCAGGGTCTCAGGTCATGCTCTCACGGTTCGTGGCTTCGAGCTCCGGAGGACAGACAGGTGGCTCCTGGCCCCTCACCCCGCTGGCCCACCCGTGATCTCCTCTTCCTTTCCCCCCAAAAGGAAACTTCTTTTTGTATTTTCACCTTTTCTATAATGGGCAGCTTTTAGAAAACTTATTTCATTAAAATTCAAAATTTTTATTTTAAAAGCACAAAGTGCAAGACAAAGCAGTAGGTTCCCGGGGGAGCTTGGGGAGCCCGTGGGCACAGGGGGCACAGGGCCCGGAGGGGCGTGGTCGCCCGCTGGAGGGGAGCAAGGGGTACCCCTGGAGGCAGGAAATGGGAGCCAAGGATGCTATTTCTGTCTGGGGGGCAGGGTTCTCCCTCTTTGTGCTTAAGGAAAACTGTTGCCCAACACAGCGATGAGCAGCCTTGTCCCAGGGGCCTGTGGCGTCCCCGGGGTGCCATCACTTAGGCTGTATTTTAATGAGGAATCCGGACAAGCAATTTGTTTCCTGCCTCTGCCAGGGGCACCATTAGCTTTCTCCCAGAGACAGGGGACAGCTCCTTGGCTCCGGCCTCCCCACAGGCCCCCAGGCCCCTAGGCCTCCCCTCCCCTGCCGGCCCTGCCCTTCCTTGCTCCAGGGTCTGAGGTGTCCCTGGCAGCCCGTCCTGCCAGAAGCGTTGTGGGGCCCAGTGCTCTTGGTGCCCTGGCGTCCCCGAGGACGGTGCAAGGGTCTAGGAGGCCTCCTCTCTCTCCCTGGGGTGAGGCCAGCCTCTTCTAGGCTCGAGGCAGCCCCCGCTGAAGGCCCTAGGCCTCCCCACACAGCAGGCCGCCGGAAACTCTGCCATCCACCTGTCAGCACAGGCCAGCGAGGGGCCCCACAGAACTGGCTTTTCCAGCCACCCCGCATCACCCGCCTCTCCCAGGCCCTGGGCCCCTGGGGGTGCAGGCTGGCGGGGGGGGGGGCTGCCAGGGAGAAGAGAAGACGGCTCTCCTGGTGGCCTGGGCCTTGAAGAGAAAGAAATAGGTTCTTGTGTGCCCAGTGACTCCCGTGCCCACTGGATCCCAGTGGGGAGGGGGGAAGGGGAAGGGAGGGGAGGCAGACGTGGGGGGAGGGAGGGATACCAGCGAGACCCCCACTGTGTCTCATGCTTGCACTCACTATCTGCACGCGCACGGACACACACACACACACACACGCCTCGCACCCGTGGCCTTTCGTTAACCCCCTGCCCCGCGTGGTGCGGCCCACCCAGCCCTGCCCAAGGTGCCAGGAGCCCATGGCGGCGGGGGGGGAGGGCTCCCTCAGCACCCCATGTTGCCTCCGCCTGCTGGTCCTGGCCACCATGTGGGCCACCTTGGCTGCCCTGAGGGCCCCTCACCCCAGCAGAGGAGGGAGAGGCCCGGGGCGTGTGGCCCAGCTGGCAATCTCACAGGCCCTTCAGGCCCTTCCTGAGCTGCTGATTCAAAGCCTGAGGCTCGAAGGTCTCTACAGACACCACATCCCAGCCTCGAGGGACCCCACACCCACATCGGGCTCGGGTGGGACTCTCCCCAGCCCCCCCCCACCCCTCCCATGGGATCCAGCAGCTCCCCAGGCCCCTCTCTCCTCCCCAGAGGGCCTCCCGGCCAGCTGACCATGTGGCTGCAGCCCAGGGCCCTGGGGAGCCGCCAGGAAGGGCCTTGCGGGAGGCTCAGGGAGGCCCTGCCGCCCTCCCCGCCCTCCCCTCCCCACCCCCAGCTCCCCTGCACTTCCTCTGCCTCTCCCAGTGAGTCAGCAGGGAGCTGAGAGGCCATCTCTGAGGTCTGCCTAGGGCCCTCCCCGGGAGTCCAAGCTTCTGGAATGCTCCACACCTGAGGCTTCCTCAGCATTTGACCAAATATGGGGCCCTGCCCATCTCACCCCACCCTACCCCACCAGCCCCACCCCACCCCCACCCCTGAGTCAGCCAGGCTCCTGCCCCGGAGGAGGCAGGACCAGAAGACAGAGAGCTGACCCTGGGGTCCCACCTCCTCCCTCCTTCTGACTAACTCCACTGCTGAGCTCGAGAGCTGACCAGGGCCTAGCCTTTCCCTCCCCCTGAAAGTGTCTTCCCGGTGCCCTGGGAGAGGGGCAGGGGCCAGAGGGTGGAGTCAGGAGCGGCTGGGAGTCACCAGACACTGTGACTCTGGCTGGGGCCTCACGACTGGGGGTGCAGCCCTGGGGGTCCCAGCGCCCAGATCCTGTGGGGAGAGGGGCAGTGCAGCTGCCCAGGGGCTCCAGGAGGCGGGCAGAGCCAGGGAGCCCACCCAGGCAGAGCACGGCCTCAGGGGCAGGTGGCCTGTGACAGGGAGGCCGTCTAGGCCCTGCTGGGCACCCGCCCCCCATTCCAGCCCCAGGGACTTCAGGGAAGAAAGGGGTGAGCACAGGCCTTCTCCAAGGGGAGACCAAGCCCCCGGGCAGAATGTGGGATGGTCTGATGGCTCCCACACTCATGGGGGTGCCTCCTCATGCCCAGCTTTGGGGGCGCCAAGCAGATCGAGGGGTGTCATCCTGTTGTCCTCAGCAAGCTAGCACTGCCCGTACCAGGGGCGCTGGGAGCCACAGCTGGGGCAGCTCCTCCAGAGGGGAGGCTGGCTCCACCCGCAGGGACCCTTGGCAGGACCCCAGGGTTGACAGCAGGTTGTGGCCCTGGAGTGGCACGTCCACAAGGTCCTTATGGGATCGGCAGGACATCTGTCACAAGCACCCAGATGCTGACCCGCCCCCAGGACTCTCCCATGCCCTGCCCTGCCATGACCCACGGAAGTCAAACAGCCAAGCCCCCCGGGTGGGCACCTCGGGACCAGGCCCTTGGACACAGCCTCCGCCTGGGGACACAGTCCCTGCCCGGGGACACAGCCCCTCCCCGGGGACACAGCCCCTGCCCAGATCTCCAGTGGGGTCTGGGTCCTCCTCCTCTCTGCCATGTGGACCCATAGTCGGCTCTGGTGACCTCGGGGAGGAACACCTCGCCCCGTCCACTGGGCCCGCAGAGCAACCTTTGGGGTCTGGCTCTTCGGAATGTTCCCAGCCCTCCCTCTACCTGGCAACCACAGTGCACGGACGTGTCCAAGCACATGAAGTAGAGACAAGGCCCGTCGCGCCCGCCCCTTCCTGTGGTGCCGGGTCATCTGGGGCATGGATGCTTCCGGATGCTTCCACGAGATGCCCTGTTCCCTGCTGTTCCCTGTCGTTCCTCCCCCTCCTGCTCCTGCTGGTGCCGAGGGGACCTGACCCGTCAGGCTTCGGGGCTGGTGACTTCGCTGGTCACGATACGGAGGTGTGCTAAGAACTCGCTTTGGTCAATGACGCACCCCTGCCCACACGCATGGGCACCCACCTGCTCCCACGGTCAGCTCGGAGGAGACAGAGCAGGGCCAGCAGGAGCTTCAATGTTTAAATGAACATCTAAAAACAAAAAAATAAAATTGAAATCAAGATACAAATCAGGAGAATTGGGGATTTTAGCCAGCTTCGTTTTTTTAAATAGATGAACTTTTTTTTTTTAAGTTTAATTATTTTGAAAGAGAGAGAGAGAGAGGGAGCACAGG
>NC_064818.1:84127675-84167092 GCF_023721935.1 Panthera uncia | reverse complement strand
AGCACAGGTCACATTGCCAGCAGAGAGCCTGACGCGGGGCTCGAACTCACAAACCGTGAGATCATGACCAGAGCCAAAGTCAGAACTCAGACACTCAACCGACTGAGCCCCCAGACGCCTCCAACCAGTTTTATCTTTTTTAAATTTTTTTTTAACATTTATTTATTTTTGAGACAGAGAGAGACAGAGCATGAATGGGGGAGGGTCAGAGAGAGGGGGACACAGAATCTGAAACAGGCTCCAGGCTCTAAGCTGTCAGCACACAGCCCAACGTGGGGCTCGAACTCATGGACCGCGAGATCACGACTTGAGCTGAAGTCGGCTGCTTAACCGACTGAGCCACCCAGTCGCCCCCGACCAGTTTTATTTTTAATTCTGTTTCTGCGTCAAGTTGTAGGCACGAATATCTCCAATCACCAGCTCACGTTTTCTAGAACTCATTGCTTTGGCGGGTGCCACCTGCGGCCTGCTGTGGCTCGTCCATCTGTCCCCTCTCGCGGGACAGGTATGGCATCGGCTCCACTCCCAGCAGATGGAATTAAAAGGACAGATAATAAAGAGTGCCGGGGAGGGTGCGGTGACAGCAGAGCCCTGGCTCACAGCCGGTGGGAATGCACAGTGGCACCGCCACGGAGGACAGCCTGGCGGCTCCCCGAACGTGAGTCACCCCACGACCCGGCAGCCCACTCCTAGACATGTGCCCGAGACATGAGGACACGCGTCCGTGCGAGGCGTGTGCACGCGTGTTCTCAGCGGCCGGGGCCCGGCAGGCAGAGGCTGGAAGTGAGCTGAGTGCCCACGGGCGGCTGAAGTGCGGCACAGGCGCGGGGACCGTTTCTCAGCTGCAGAAAGGAGGGAATCACGGACACGCGCGAGCCACCGAGCAACATGGCGAGTGAGGCGCTCGAGGGGGCCGGGTGCAAAGTCCACGTACCGTCCGGCTGCATTCACGTGAACAGTCCAGGAAAGGTAAAGGGAAGGATCCAGAGAGCGGATTTGTGGGGGCCAGGCGCTGGGGGAGGGGGGTTGCCCGTACCGGGCAAGGGGGAGGCGCTTGGCCTGGAGGTGACGAGCTCTTCCAGAGTTGCCTGAGGTGGTGAGGTGAAGGGCACAGACGTTAGAGCTCGATAAAGCCATTTTGCAAACGGTTAAGGACAGGACCCCTCCAAGTTTCTAGAAAATGCACCAGAGTGCTTAAAGAGACAGGAGAGGTCACCACCGTGCGCTGCAGGGCGGGAGTCTGCTCCTGACCAGGGGCCTCCAGGGACCACTCACGGTGCCCACGGTGCCCACGGGTCCTGCTCCTCGGGGGCCACACTGCCGGTGCCCTGCGGGCTTGGCCCACGCGGCGGAATTCAGGGCTGCCGTCCCCGAGGGGCCCGAACGCCCGGGGCCCTCCTGGTCGGATCTAGCAATCTGTCCACTAGCACACCGCTGGGGGGCACGGCCTCTCAGACCAGGACAGACACGCTCATCGAGGGCTGTTCACAAACACGGAATCTCGGCAGCAGATAACATGTCAGGAGCAGTGGATTCCTTGGGGGACGCTGGGTGGGGGGCACCGGGGGGCCATTAAGGTTCTTTTGGTTTTGAACACATGTTAACGCATGAGAAACTGTGTGAGAAGTGATGCTGATTTCCACAGCACTGTCCACGCGCGCACCTGTGTCCCTGCGAGCGTGCCCGGATGTGCGTGGTTCTCCAGGAGAATATGCCGGAGGCAACTGTGGGCGCCCTGGATCGCGGGAACTCTGATTTTCTTCTTTACGTATTCGTTTCCACTTTCTTAGCGAGACACGATAAACAGCTACAGTTTTTGTAACCGGAGCAGCACAGAACAACAGTATCCACAGAAAGGCTGGCCCTGGGGGGCAGGGGGTCTGAGGGCGGAGAGGGGCTCTGAGGACTGCGGGGGGGGGGTAGCGGGGGGCTCTGAGGGCGGCCTCTGTTTGCAGGAGCTGAGGCCGCTTTCTTGCCCGAGTTTGTGGAGAGGCCGCTCCTGCGTCGAGGAGGAAATCCCCACATTTGCGCAAAGCCAGAGCCACGGTGAGGCTGGGGTCCAGGCTGAGCCGGGCAGGACCGGAAGCCAGCAGGCCCCAGCCCCAGGGGCGAGGCCATGTCATCCAGGAGTCTGAGAGCCCAGGAGCCTGGGTGGGCTGATTTCGGGTCACATTCCTGCTGGTTTTCTCTGTCCCCTGTGGTACTCCGGACACACGGCCTGGATTCGTGGTGCACCAGAGGTGACAACAGCCTTTGTACTTTGCAGAGGCGTCCGGTGGGACCCAAACCCCAGAGAACCCCCTCAGAGGGGCAGAAAGGCCTCCCTGAGGCTCTGGCGTGTGGGGGAGCGGCCCCTTCCCGCATCTCGATTTCCTGGTGACTGTAGGAAGGGGGGAGACACTGGGGAGCAAGAGAGACAGAGGGAGACAAAGGGAGAGACAGGGAAGGAGGTTGGGACAGAGAGAGATTTTAAGGAGCTGGCTCACACGACTGTGGGGGACTGGAGAGCCCTAAATCTCCAGGGCAGGCCGCAGGCTGCACACCCAGGGGAGAGTTGGGGTCCAGAATTCCTCGGAGACAGAACTCCCTCCTTCTCAGGGGACCACAGTCTTCTTCTCTTGAGGTCTTCAACTGATTGTATGAGACCCACCACATAATGAAGGGTATAAAATGGTGGAAAAATTATATATTGGCCTCTGTCCCCTTAGAGAGAGGTCCTAAATCCCTCAGAATTTCCCGGTGACAGGAGTGTCTCTGGGTCTAAGAGGTGACTCTGAGTGGGCTCCTGGATGGGGGCCAATCACCAGAAAGAGCAGACTGCGGTTAGAAGCTAAGAACTTTCCTCCCCACCCCTCCCCCATCCCCCCTTTGCTCAGGGCACCTGCGCTGAAACCCAGACCTAGCCCCAGGCTGAGCCCCGCCCCTGCCCCCCCTGGGCACCAGCAGGCACCCCTCGGGGGAGAAGCCCCTCCCTTCTCCCGGCCTCCCTGGGCCAGACGTCGAAGGCCAGCGGCCACCTGACGCTGTGGGTCTGTTCTGCCCAACCTGGTGCCCAAGGTCTCTCAGTTAGTTTGAACACAGACCAGTCCCGCCACCAAAGCCATGGTTCTGCCATTGCTTCTGGAACTGGGAGAATCTGTGCTAAATTAGACTCAATAACAATTACATAATGAAACGCTCCTCCCTCTCTCTCTCCTCCTCCAGACGGGGCTCACGTTGAACCAAGCCTGACAGCCTCCATTACCGCAGAAAGGCTTTCAGCAGGAGCATTGATTTCCCGCCCGGGTCATTTATATCCTTGGGCGGACCCCGCGCACGGGCACCCGCTGCTCGGGCCGGCCCTGCACGGCCGGCCAGGGGGCCCCGGGGCTCCGCCACGGGATGTCGGCCACGGCGGTGATTCATTCCTCAGTGTCGGGTTGACATCTCGTTTGTCTTGATCCAACGTTAGCTCAGAGGGGGAAACGTTTTTGTTTCAAGTGTATACCGTAAACTGTGCGTGTTTTTATTCCTTCATTTGCCGCCAGCGCAGGCGCAGTCCGGTCAGCAGAGAGGAAAATCTATATATCGGCTCCAATGTGCATCCCTCCAGGGACGGGGTCCACATCCGGCCCGCGCCTGGGGGCGTGGGCGTGGGGGGTGGTCACATCTGCTGCTGAACAAAGGGCGCCCTGGGGCCACTGACCCCCTGGAGCACACCCCAGTCCTGCCCCCGCCCCGGGACCTGCTCCCTCTCAGCCCCTGGGTGGGTCCAGGCCCTTTGGGGGCTCTGCTGGCTGGGGCTGGGCCTGGAGAGTCCCGAGAGCCTCCCCGTGTGGCCTCCCTGCTCTGCGCCTGTCCATGTGGCTGCTTCTCCAGGGAGCGGAGGCCCCAGTCACAGAGTGGCCATGAAGCTCCCGTGTGCGAGTGACCTCAGAGCTTTCGTTTCATCTCTGGTCCACTCCTCAACACGGACTCACGCAGGCAGGCCCCAGCATGGGGCAAGGACGGGGCACGTGGGCTCCAGGCACCTCCGGTCAGCCCCCGCCCCCGGCACTGCCCGGTGGCCTCCAAGCCTGTCCCCACATTGCTCCCGAGGAGCCTCCACAGGGTCTGCCCCAGTCCACACTTCAGACCTGCCTGGGACCTCCCCCCAGGTCCCCAGGCCCCAGGCGAGGGGCCACCAAAGCTGTTGGCTCTCCTAGCCAAGGTCCACACCCCCACAGCCCACAGAACAGGCCTGTGGCCCCCGGGGGATGGTCTTCTTTCCTGATGGCCCGGACTGTTTACCTGGTGCGGCCCCATCACTGACACGCAGATCTAGGGGAGGCAGCGCCTGAAGGACGTGACGTGAGGGCACCCTGCCCTCCAGAGTGACCTGCACACCCACCCGCCCGCGGCTTAGCCCCATGACCCCCACAGCTCCAAAGCCACTCCTCAGAACCCATGGGCCAGGGGGACTCAGGGACCCCACCCATCGTCCCTGGGAGGGGACGGGAGGGGACAGGAGGCCACCAGTCCCCACAGAGAGGCTGGGCAGGGAAAGGGAAGAGCCAACAGGAAGCTGGGGGTGGTAGGCTTTGAGGACCACCCCAGGAACTGGAGGAACCAACTGCTTCCTGCTGAGAGCTAGCCACGACCCCTCCCCTCCCCATGCCCCCCCCCCCAACCCTGGGTCTGCCCAGCTCCTTGGGCCAGGTCAGGCCAGCTCCTTGGGCCAGGCCAGGGCTCAGTCCTGCCAACCACACAGGCAGGCCCACTGTTGTTTGCCAGAAGGCCCAGGGCAGGTGGGGAGTGGCCAGAAGTCCTTACCACGGCTACCTTAGCGCTTGGTTAGGCCAGGTTGCCCTCCCTGAGCCTCCAGGCACGAAGAGACACAGTCACACATGCCGGCACACAGACCTGGGACAGGCAGGCACACCCCACAAAGACCCACAACCGCAGACAGTCCCCGGACAGATGCCCTCACGGACACACACGACCCTCACCCCCACTCTCACACACACGCGGGGACACACCCTCCCACCTGGCGTCCCCGGCCTACACCCCACAACAGGTAGGCAGGCCTGGCAGCTGGCTGCAGTTACCTAGGAAACGGTGTCACCATCGTGGCATCGCAGAGTCTCAGGGGCCCCCAGCAGGTGCTGGGCAAACCCCCCGGAACCTGCCTGGGACTCAGGCTGTAGGTAGGCACGGTCTGGATGTAGAGAAGATGGCCGGTGGGCAGAGCGGGCCCCACTGGGCGAGGAACAGGCCTGAGAGATGGCAGGGGCAGGCGAGAGCCCCCCCCCCCCGGGGCCCCCAGGGGCCACAACTCTGATGCCCCAGATCCTGAAATGGGCCCTGCCCTTGTCCAGCCATGGTGCCCACAGACCCATCGGCAGTGCCCACTAGGCGGGATCACTTCCTCAGACAAAAGCCGTCTCAGAGAGAGGGAACGGAGCCAGGAAGAAAGCAGCCCGAGGTCCTGCCTCCCCAGGAGAAGGGGCAGGACAAGGACAGCGAGCTGGGCAGTAGGCAGTAGGGAGGGACATCTCTAAGCGGGGGGCGGGTTCAGGATAGGGGGCAGGGCTTGGTCCTGCGCCTCTGCTGAGCCAGATGAGGGACCACTGCCAAGATCCAGGCTACCTGCTCGCCGACAGGTAGGGCTGAGCGCACCAGGACCTGCCTTTTGGGCTCTTGATGGGGCATAGGGATCCGCGCAGGGACATGGGGGGCAGATGGGTGTTCAGAATGACAAGTATGCAAAGCTGGGGCAGGGGGAGCAGACGCCTGTCCTTCCTGCTGGGAGGTCTCCAGCACACCTGCCCCACTCGCTCGTTGGCTCAGAGCCAGGCCCCACATGGAGGGCGTGGCAGACACCACAGAAGGGACAGGGACAGTCAGTGGCTGAGCCCCCGGGCTGCAGGTTGACATTCAAGTCCCTCAAGCCCTGAACAGGCTGCCCATCATTCCCACTGCCTCACCGGGTGCCCAGTTGGAGCAGTGACTTAGGAAAGACCCTACCTGAGCCAGACCCCACAGCCAGACCTCGAGGGGAGCGGGGGAGGTGGTGGTGGACAGGCCGTTTCTGGGACCCATGGGGTGAGAAGGGTCCCTGGTCCCGAGGAAGGAGGTCAAAACAAGTGGGGCAGAAAATGGCCTATGTGGGCACGGGCAGGGGGACCGCAGGAGACCTGGGCACAGCGCCTGTGGGAGACAAGCCAGAGGGCCGCGCACGGGGCAACGGGTGGGGACCCTGAGCGGCTTCTCTGGCCCCGGGCTGGCGCCGACCATGGAGGTGCTGTGCACACAAGGCCACACTTTGAGGGTCTCTGTGCTCACGGACCCCTCCTGCAGAGGCCTTTCCCTACAGCCCCCAGGGTGATGCTCTCCCCTCTCCGCACCTGCACGGCCCTCCGCGCAGCCCCTGTGTCCCAAGGCCTGGGGCAAGCCTGCGGGGGGCCAGGCCCAGGCCGGGCCACACCTGCTCTGCGGGGCTCGTCCTGGACGTAGCACTGGAGAGTTTGCACGGCGCCGTCCTTTCCAGGGCACTTACCACCGGGCGCGTGAGGAATCGCGTGGAGACGATGGCGGTGCGGGGGCTGGGCGTCCAGCCTGCTGTGGGCCCTCGGGAGCCAGACGCCCAGCTTCCCCCGGCGCTGGGGCGAGGCTCCCGCCGCCACGGGGAGACACGGAGACGCAGACTTCACGCCTGCTCGGGGGTGAACGATAACTACCCTCCCTCTTGCAGCTTCTCCCAGCTTTTCCCAATGAACCCGTTTTCTGTCCGTGTGAGATCCCGGGGCCCAGCCCACTTGGCTGCTTGTGATGGTGTGGATTTCAAAGCCACATACTGGGCTTTCTATTCCCACTGGCGTGTGTTCTGACTCCACAAGCGTTTGGTGTTTCCCCCAGATCAGGGATCCTGAATTCAGGGGATCTGTGAACTCGGGCAGGAGAAAAATGACACCTGTCTTTGCACAAACCTCCACCTGAAAGTTAGCACTGCCCTCCACTGGGAATGTCCCCGGTGCCGGGAATTTTCTCCGTAACCCACTGATGCGCCTGTGTCCCCGTCCTCTCGTGGCAGATGCTTCAAACGTCCACGCTTCCCACAACCGCCAAACCACGGGGCCTCTTCCATGCGGGGGACACATGCACCACCGCTTTGCATGCCTGCGTCTAGCCTTTTGATAATTATCTCAAAATAACTGCCTTCGTGTGTGAGCCTATGTGTCTTTATTCATTGAAAACCTAAATGAGCAGGTGGAGTGCAGGGGATTTTCAGGGCAGTGGCACTATTTCGTGTGACATTGTCACCGCGCGTTTGTCAGAACCCACGGAAGGTATGGGTTTGCACAGAGAGAGACCCTAGTGCAAACTATGGACATTAATTCATAGTAATGTACTGGGACTCGCTGGGTGACTGCAACAAAGGCACTCACTAGAGCAGTTGTGAACAGCAGGGGTGGGCGTGGGGAGGGGAAACGGGAACTCTGAACTGTCTGCCCCATGTTTCTGTAACCCCAAAACTGCTCTAAAGTATAAGGCTCATTAATTTTTTGCCGTCTATGAATTATGGGGAAAAATTGTCATCAGGCCTTACCCCCACACCCCCACCAGAGCATGGCGGGACTCAGGACAGCCCAGCCCCTCACCAGGCGCGAGCGGGGCGGCCGGTCCCAGGGCCACGCAGCCCTGGGTTCCACGGCCCGTGAGCCACAGGACAGTGGGCATGGGCATCTCCAGGGTGGCCTGTAGGAAGCGACGGTGATGAAAGGACAATCCGTGTTGACGCGTCCCACACACGCGCACGCACACGCACAGGCGCACGTGTGCACGGCATCAGCAAATGGCCCCGCTCCAGGACATGCCAGAACATTCCATTCCCAGCTGTGCAGATCTGAAATTCTTCTCTGACGTTTTCCATTCTGACTGCACGTGTGATTTAATCTCAGCATTAACGTTCAGAGTAATTAAACCAAAAACCTCATTTCGGAGGTTTTCCTGAGCTTCTGCATCGATGTTGGACACCTGACTCCGACCGTGGATACTGTGCCAGCGGGTAAAACCACCTCAGTCCCAGTAAACACAAGCCCGGCCCCAGATCCTGCAGAAAGAGGTGGCTTTTCCGCGAACCGACCCACCAAACTGTCTGTTTAGGTGCCCAGATCTGGCAGGATCTCGTTCCCGTTTTAAGATCTCAGAGCCAAATTCAGTTTAACAACCTAAACAATTAGCCTACTTCAGAGCGAATGTGTTTAAAGTTGGAATGTAACACATTAAATATTTCAAGGAAAAAAGGCTCACTGTGTGAATCAGAAAGTCAGGATTCCTGTAGAGCTAAGCCCAGAAGTGATGCTTGTTTGGAGGGAGCGCGGTCAGCCGGTGGGAGGCTCGCCTGCGTGCGGCATCCGCCGGAAGGAACACGGACGCTCCATTTGGCTGCCAGGAGAACGCGGCCCTGTGTCACAGGCCAGGGAGCACACGGCCGGCTGGGTGTGCACTCCACGCCTCGCCAGCACCACACGCTAGGTCCCTGAGTGTTTGATGCCCACCGCGAGACCGCTCTGGGGACACGGACGGGCTCCGAAACGCTGGGGGCTCGACCATAGAGGCTGGTGACACGAGTGCCCCGTCCAGGCAAGAGGCGCCTGTGGGGTAGACGCAGCTCTCGCCCGAAGGAGCATCCCGCGGGGGCTTGGGGCTTCTGGGGCCAGACGCTGAATGACCAGGCTGGTGGGGCTGGGGACAGGCTGCAGGTGGTGACCTCACCACCTTGTCACTATCCTCTCCAGCCTCCGTGGGCCAGCGCGATGGGCCAGCAGATCTTAACGCATCGTGTGGGCAGCCGCTGGTTAGGGACGGTCCCAAAGGGCTGACGTGCCGCAGCCAGACGCGTGTGAGAAAGGCAGCTTGAACAGTGGGCACCGGCAGGCTTGGGTGTGTCCGCGCACCCGTGTCTGGAGTCCCAGCCCCACCACTGCCCTCAGTAGCTGCTGCCGTGGGTCGTGCGGGAAGTCCACATCCACGGGGTAGGGGAGGGCCAGCTCAGGCAGCAGGGCCACAAGCCAGAGGGTCTCAGTGCCTGCTCCCCGGACTACAGCTGGGAGCTGGGGTCACATCAGAGCACCTGAGACTGCAAACCCCCATCACGACACCTTCACAAAAAGGACGTACGTGTCCATCACCCACGGGACCCCGACGTACACCGACACAGGACCCGTGCGTGAGCGTCCTCGGCAGCGCTATTTATAATGGCCAAGAGATAGACACCACCCAAGGTCCATCAAGAAGAAGGCACAGGAAGGACACGTGGCCCACGCGCGGATGGAGTGTGATCCTCGGAGGAGGGGGAGAAGCACGAGGACGCGGAGGGGCGCCGGAGAGACCACGCTCGGGCGAGAGAAGCCAGGGCAAAGTCCACGTACTGTAGCATTCCGTTTGCACCAAAAGTCCAGAACAGGCCACGCCTAGAGACAGGGCGCCAGGGGCTGGGGACCGCGTCAGGGGGCGACCGCTGTGCTCTGCAACCCCCGACTCTGAATGTTCTCAACACCGCTGAGTCGTACGCTGCGCGGGGGCGGCCGATGCAGCTCGTGCTGGTTTCCCGTCTCCCCAGAGGGCGGGGGCAGGTGGTCTGAGGCGCTTCCAGGACCCACGTGCTTGTCTCTGTTGCAGACCCTACCTACGCTGATAATACACAGCCAATTGCTCAAACGAATCATCGAGACCGTTGTCTCTGCGACAAATAGCCATTAGGAGCTCCATGCTTCAAACTGCATCCAGATCAGGGACCTGAGGGCTGGGACAGCATCACAGCAGCTGGCCCTAAAATCTCCCCTTCCGGCTGCCCCGTGGGTGCCGATCCTGGGCACTGTCCCCAGCGGGACCCACGGGTGGTGGCAGGGAGCAGGTGGGAGCCGGTGGTTTGGGCAGGGCCTCAGTGACCATGCCGAAGCAGGCCTCAGCTGTGTGCCCCCAGCCCTCCTCTTTGTGGGGGAGGGACAGTCTCCTCCTACACAGACCCGGTGCAGGACCAGGCAGCCCAGCCGTGGGCCTCCTCCCCGTGGGATCTGCAGCCCATGGAGTGCCACTCCCACTGCGAGGGGCTCGGGCTCTCCCCACATGTTCCCCGAACCCCCCGTGCTGCCCACACCTATCTATGGCCCCTTCCCCTTTCTGCAGGCCTCCCTCCTGGGCCCACCTTCGCCCCACCCAGTGCCCCTTGGGTGGGCCCGTGTTTGCCTCCCCACCTCTGCTCCTGTCAGCTTTCCTAGCTGTCCCGAGGCCCAACTCACACCCACTGGTCCAGGATGCACTCTGCATGTGGACACCCCTGCCCTGATAAGGACTGGATGTTTGGGCCCCCAAAATCCCTATGTTGAAGCTTAACCCCCAGCGGGCTGGGTTTTTTGTTTTTGTTTTTGTTTTTGTTTTTTTGGAGAGGAGCCTGGGAGGCGGTTACATTTAGATGCGTCTGTGAGGGTGGCCCCCCAGTAGGGTCAGCATAAGAAGAGTGTAAGAAAAGACACCAGGCTCATTCTCTCCTCTCTCTCAACCACACAGAAGAAGGTGGCCGTCTGTGAACCAACAGGGGACGCTTACCAAACACCGTGAGGCACCTTGACCTTGGACTGCCAGCCTCCAGTCCGTGAGAAACACAGGTCCATGGTACGTTGTCGTAACAGCCCAAGCCGACTGACGGCCCCCTCCCCCCAGGAGGCCTCAGCCTCCGAATCCTTGTCTTCAAATGGGGACACTGATCCCAGACCCTTCTTCAGGTTCCCTAAGCTGTGCTCCCAGATTTGGGGCCCTGGGCCTCTGCCCTAAGCCACACTGGGGATGGAGGGGAGCCCCACAGCCCTGCCTCCCTCATGTGGTCAGTGATGTCCAGCCAGTCTGTAAAAGGGTCTGGGACACAGGGTCAAGGGTGCTGGCTGCCCTGCCAGAGGCCCAAGGGCCTTACGAACTGATGTCTGATCTCTAAGGTAAGGAAGCCAAGTCTGACATCAGGAAGGACTGCTGTCCTTACAGGTGGGGCAGGAAGGGAGGCAGGCCCCGGGACTGTGTTCCTGAGCGGACCCGGGGCCCAGAAGGACCACCTGGGGACAAATGTGCAGAAGGCCCACCGGGCAGGGAAGGTGGGGGAGACGGCAGGTTCTTATTTTCTGCTTTAATTTTACTGATTTTCTACCACCAACAGTGGTTATTTCATAATTAGAGAAAAAGAACTCTTGCAGCAAAGGGAAGGCATGGTGGGGTGGGGGGTGGGGGAGCCACTTCTGCAGGACCCCGAGTGTCCAGGGCTTTGGGGCCCTTAAATCCGGCTGACGGGATCGGAAATCAGCTGGAAGATGTGGGCGCCTGCGGTGACCCTACCCGCGTGGCAAAGCCCCTCAGCGCCAGTGAGGACCCGGTGTTTGCTCTGCCCCCACCCCCACTGCCCCCAAGAGCAGGAGGCACGTGGTGGGTTCCTGTGCTTTCCTGGGGAGCAGAAGCGCAGTTCTGGGGCCTAGGGCCCCAGCCCAACACCCACCACGTGTGTGGCACAGCGCCCTGCCCCCATCATGAAGCCCAGGACTCTCCAGGCCCAGGCCCCGGTGCGCCCGCAACGGCCAGTTCACAGAGCCCGTGGGGTCTGAGGGCCGGAGAGTGGTCGGCCCCCCTGGCAGGCGGCAGGATGGGCATAAACCTCGGGTTCCAAGCGCCTCCGGTAACACCCTGGCCAAGCCGTGCCCTCTCCAGGCCTGGGTCCCCCAACTGAACAATGGGGTGGCACCCCAGGTTGCTATGGGAATGCAGAGGGGGTTCTGTTGCAGGGGACCCGAATAGGAGGCCAAGTGGAAGCGGGTCAGAAACTCTGCTCTCCCTCCTCCATCCGGGGACCCTTCCATCCCCGAGGACGCCCCTCCAGCCCCTAGGCCCACCTCCACCGCGTCCGCGGAGCCCCCCCCCTCCCGCCCCCGTCCCCGCCCCCGTCCGTCCCCGCCCGTCAACCCCGCCCCCCTGTCCCTGCCTGGAACCCATCCCTGTCAGCCTCGCCCGTCAGCCCCGCCCCCTGTAAATCCCCCGCCCGCCCCCGCCCCGCCCGTCAACCCCGCCCCCTGCCCGCCTCCCTGCCTCGTCCCCATCCCTGTCAGCCCCGCCCCCTGTCAATCCCCCGCCCGCCCCCCTCCCACCCCCTCACCCTCTCTTCTCCCGTCCCTGCCCCCTGCCTGGGCTTCATCCCCATCAGCCCGCCCGCTCCCCGCCCTGTCCCCGCCCCATCCCTGTAAGCCCCGCCCCCTGCCAGCCTCCCCCGCCCCCGCCCGTCCCCACCTCTGTCAGCCCCTGCCCTCATGCTGCAGCCTGGTGGGGGGCACTGAGACCCCATCCCTTGGAGGAGCAGGGCATAGGCTGGGATGGGGCACGTGACAGAAAACAGACCCGGAAGTTCGCCACCTGTCACCCTCCTGTCCTCCCCAGGCCTCGGACATCAAAAGCAATGCCAGCTGGCCAGGGGTCAATGACCATCGACCAGCCCTGGGGGAAGCAAGGACCCTGGTGACTGGGGTGGGGTGGGGGGTGGGCTGGCTCCTTCTCCGAGTCCAGGCTGGGTGTGGGAAGGGGCCTGTGGGGCTGGAGGCTGAATGAGCCTCCCCCCGGGGGCATCCAGGCCCAGGACCCACCAGGCTGGGCCTGGCTGGCTCCTGGGGCCACATTCCCCCTGTACCCTGCCCCCAGTCTCTTTGAAAGCTAAAGGGATAGGCTCTGTCCATGGGGGGCATGCCCAGACAGCCCTGTTCTCAGAGCAGAGCAGGGACTGGCAGGGGGTCCATGGGTCCCTCTGTCGAGACGACCTCCTCCCCAGCCCCTTCCAAGCTGGCATGAGCCTTCCTCCTCCATTTTCCCAACCAGCACCCAGCACCTCTCCCCACCCCCACCCCCCACTCCAAGCCCACTACTTCCTGCTGCCCTTGTGCTGGCCCCATCCATCAGGGTCACGGTGGGGGCGGGTGGAGGGAAGGAGCAGAGCACCTGAGTCACCCAGATGTCGTCAGGGACCAGCCACCTACCCAGGTTCGGGGCCAGCGCTGGGTGTGGGCCCTGCCTCCCAGTTCTTGGGAAGAATGACGGACTATCATGGACGGGCTTGCCGTGGGTACCATGAAATCAAACTGACAAGAAAACACGATTAATTTGCTGCTTAAAGAAACAGTCACAAAGACTTAAAAAAAAAAAAAAAAAAGCTACCTTCCCTTTTAATTAGATGCGCTGTCTGTCCCTGCATGCCCAGGGGCCGGTGCACCCCAGCTGGGTGGGGGTGCGGAGGGGGAGCTGAGGCTGGCTCTCATCCAGACCCTCCTGCCGGACGAGCCTGGGGGCTTCAGCAAGGGCTGCCTGAGGGGCGCTGAGCCAGCGGGCTGCTGGTCATGTGAGGGGACCCCAAGCCAATGGCAGGAGAGGGCCCTGAGCAGGACTAGGTAGCATCCGCCCGGAGACAGGGCTGCTAAGGGACCGGGGAGCCACAGTCTGAGAGCTATCTTGGGGCCAGGCATCCCAGCTGGGAGGAGGGCACTGACCCAGGACAGCCCAGGGACAGCTCTGGGGCAGGGCCGGTCTCTGTCTCCTGCGATGGTGGTCGGGATGGGACGCCTGGACGCAAACCCCCACACCCCGGTGGCCATCCTCATGCTGCTGTGACCTGGGAGCATGGGGCTGGGAGCCCTGGCCAGGCACTTAGTGGTCTGCCTGTGGCTGTCCGGCTCCGGGGCCCTGAGTCCCCGTCTCCGTTTGTGATGTGCTTCTCCAAGGAGCCATGCCTAGCTTTCCAAGAACGCCCTCTCTCTGCCTTGGTGCTGTCCCCAAATCCAGGCGGCACCGTACAGAAGCCGCTTCTCCCCTCAGAGTGGGCATGGCAGCCCCTGGCACCAGACCGGGGGGATGGCCTTAGGGCAGCTGTGAGCGCAGGGCCTGCGGAGCAGGACAGGAGGGGAGGGGAAGAGAGCACGGTCCCTCCTTCCTCCAAAGCTCGCCCTGCCCTGGCGGACTGGCGAGTCTTCCAGCTGTGGACCCTGGGGGCCAGCACAGCTCCTCCTGAGGGTTTATTCTGGTGAGGTTCTGGCTCTGCTGTGTCCCGCACCCTCTGCCCCCCAGAGTCAAGCCCAGAACCACAGGAACCAGGGGGGAGGGGAGTCTCATGCTCTTCTGTCCTGGGGGGCTCTTGAAGTGCCCCCCACACACACACGCCCCAGCCTGGCCCCGAGAGTCCTGGTGGGGCCCTCAAAACGTTCCAGTAAAACCAGGACCAGGTGGAGCAGTCACCGTCCCTTCTGGGATGTCCCTCGGCTCCGGAGAGCCAGCCGGGAAACCAGGAGGCAGCAGGGAGTGAGAACAAAACCACCCTGTCTGCCCCACCTGGGGGAGCCGCAGGGAGGCCCGGTCGAGCCACGGGCCCAGGGCAGGCGGGGAGGGAATGTGGCACGGGCCACCTGCTTCTCAAAGCCGCCACCTTCACACACGGTGGGCGTCCCTCCAGGGGCCACCCGCACGCGACACACAGGACCACACGGAAACGCTGCGCCCGGTGCGGCTTCGACACAGACCTCCCTTCGTTCTCTTTCGTGCTTAAATAAAGAAGGAGCAGAACTCGTTTTCTGTTTCTTTCTTTTTCTTTTTGGTCTTTAAAGTGACAGAAAGGAGACAGGAGCAGCTCCTACAAACAACAGGCCAAGCTGTTTTCCTTTGGAAGTCTCCCGCATTCCCAGAGTGGCTCCCCTCCCCAGGCCCTCACCGCCAGGGCGCCCGCGGGCCCCCAGCTTTGGGAGGATCATGGGGGAGGCCGGGCAGGTTCCGGGTTCTCAAGTGCACAGAGACCCCGCGCCGAGGGCTTGGGGAGGAAGCGCCCCACACGTGCAAGCTGGTTTCTGGAAGCCTGCGGGCCTGAGGGGGCCTGGCCCAGGACCTGGACGCGGGGTGGCAGGCCTCGCCTCTGCTAGGTGCCCCAGTGGGCGAGGCAGCAGCAGGAAGTGCGTCGTGGGCTCCTGGAACTTCACAAACCACAGGAGCTAAAGCCTGAGTCGGGGGAATAAAGACGTTCAGCGGGGAGGAGCCGTGGTGCTCCTGGGGGCTGTCCTCCTCCCCACACACACCTGCTCCCCTCTGGGGACCCCCCAGCAGGCTGGCCACCGTGGGCCTGGCGCTTTTCTGCAGGCTGCTGGCCAGAAGGCACACGGGGCCCCTCAGACGGAACAGGTGATGCGGAGGGCACCCCCAAAGTCAGAAGCTCCAGGAGAACAGCCGCGCCCTCACCGTCGGTGACCTTGAGGGAAGCAGAGAGGGAAAGAGGTTACCTCGGGGTCAAGTGCTGGGGGACAGGCCCCTTGGAGGTCCGACCACCAGTCCAGAGCACCCGCTCAGGCTCTGTCTCGCCAGGGACCCGCAAAGACCCCCCCCCCCCAGCTCCCACTGGCCCTCACCACCCCAGGAATCTCGCCTCCCTGGTGCCACATTGTGCCCGCTGAACCTCCTGGGTGGCCCCTGTCCCACTCGTGTCCATCCCACCTCCCAGGGCCCCAGGATTTCCCAGAAAAAGGTGCAGGACACTTGACGGCTCAAGAGCCCAGACCACGGGGCTCCCCATGAGACACTAGATCCTTCTGGCCCCTCATGGCCAGGGGGACTGGGGAGCTAAAATGGTTGTGCACATGGCTTGGGGCTCACAGCTCAGAGGGACCCCAGTGTGTCACCGTCAGAATGTGTGACCTACACCCTCTGGAGGGACATGCCCTCTTGGTGTGGGGGAGCCCCCTGGGGCTGAGGGGACAGACCCTTGAATAAGAAAACCTTTCCCAGGTCTCCCTGAGCAGGCCCGGCCGCAGGGATGGACGGGCACCTCAGCCCCGGCTCCCGGCCCCGCACGGGGACAGCAGCCACGCCTGCCAGAAGGGAGCTGGCCCGAGTCTGGTGACCGGGGGCAACGTGTTCTCTGCACTTTAGTCAGGGGGTGGAGGGACACGTGGCAGGTCTGCAGGGCCACACGGTCACAGGAGGTCCTGGAGGGCGAGGGGAGCTGGCGTCCAGCAGACAGGAGACAGTCCGGCCTGGCCAGGAGAGCCCACAGGGCGCAGACGGCTGCTCTCCCACCAGGAGGGGCCGGGCTCCCCCACCCGCCCCCCCTCGATGCGCTCGGACCAAACAAGCGGAAGCGATGCTGCCGGGGTCCTGCCTCAGACCCCCAGATGGAGATGCCGCGACAAGGCCCAGATTGCCCTGAGACCGCCACGCTGGGAGAAGGCTCGGCCGCCACGCGGAGAGGCCCTGCGTGTGTGTGAGAACGATGGGGGGGGAGGGGGAGAGAGAGAGAGACAGAGACAGAGAAAGAAAGGGGTGGGGGGAGAAAGAGAGACAGAGAAACAAAGACAGACACACAGCTCAGGGCACCCGACGTATCGTGGCAGGGGAGGGGCGCCACGGCCCAGGAGCACACACAATCCTAAGAAACACCAAAGCCGCGACACGTTAGGCCCGTGTGTGGTGGCAAAGCCTGTTCACACATCACACAGTGATCGTCGCCGTCTGAGGGCCCTGAAGGGTTTGATCTCTCTTAGCTGGGGACAAATAAGTGAGAAGAACATAAAAACTAAGCAGCCAAAGAATGAGGCAAATTCAACTCTGCAGAGAATAGAGCTGAACAAAAATGAAATTTACTCACGGGTATCTGCACGGATGGGCTGCGACGTCTAACACCAGCACTGAATCTGGACTCAGCCAAATAACTGTGTGTGTGTGTGCGCACGCGCGTGTGGACACGTGTGCCCAGGTCAGCCCCGTCCACACCACACCGGCCCTGGGGGGCTGGCCTGGAGGCCCCAGGACCCACCCGTGCCCTCGAGGGGCACAGAGGTGGTGCAAGCAGGTGGCTGGGAGGAGCTTAAGCCCAAAGCAAACCCCCCCACCCCCCGCGGAGGACGCGGCTGGCCCCAGGTCGGGGGCTGGGTGGAGGGGACAAGACACTGACCTCCCAGACCTTCCAACACAAGGCTGCTGCCCTTGTGACAGGTGTCCGTGGTTGGTGGCCCCTCCCTGTGACATCACCGAGGTTCAGGCGCACTGACCATCCAGGTCCCAACCCGGCGTCAGGTTCCCGAGGGGCCCAGGAAAGACCCTGGGGCAGAAGGGCTGACAGCAACAATCCCCCCCCGTGAGTGGCCCGGCTGGGCGGGGGGCAGGGGACGGCCCTTCCTCCTCTGTCCAAAATGGCCGGATTCCGGTGACCGGCAGAGAAGCTCTCTCAGTGGCTGCAGCAAACCAGACCCGTGTTGGCCCTGACACAGGGCTCCGGGGGTGGCCAGCAGCCCCCCGGGGGGCAGGAGGGGCGGTGGGTGCAGAGAGGGGATGGGGGGTGTGAGGGTGGAGATGACCACGGCCCTGGTGCTTAGGGCTGAGGGACCATCACCACCCCTGCCTTGTAGACAGGGGCTCAGGCTCCCGACCCTGTCCAAGGTCACTCACCTAAGCCTCGAGGCCAGGACGCAAACCCACATCCCAGGGTGACCAGAACAAAGCACCCCAGACCGGGTGACTCCAAACCACAGTTACCCCCTCTCTGTCCTGGAGGCCAGACCCTTGGAATCGAGGTGTCCCCAAGGGGGAGCCCTGACTCTAAAAGGCCTGAGAAGGGGACCCCATGGGGCCCTAGGCCTCCCTGGTCGTAGACTCCACCACATGCAGCTGGACGGACGTCAGGCTGAGCCCCAGGAGCGAGGTGCCCCGAGATGCCAGGCCCTCTGCTGGAAACAGTCTCCCCCCAAGTCCAGGCCTGAACACCCAACCCCGGCCCCGACCACACTCCCTGCAGGGAAGGCTGCTCCAGAGGGCTCCACAGTTCCCTGGCCCGTCAGGGAGGAGGCCTGAGCAACACACACTCAAGGGGCAGGGGTTTCTGACCTGGGGTGGCAGTCCCTTCCCTGGCCAGGGAGAGGCCCTGACTCAGGGTCCCCAAGAAAATGTCTCTCAGAAGAACATGACTCAAAGTCACTGTGTCACGGGAAGCGTGCTGATCCCAGTGAGCTCTGCCTGGGGGGTGTCTCAGGGAAGCTGGACGAGGGTGACAGCCACTCTCCATGGATGCGGGAGCTGGATGGGGCTCTGCCCGCCCCCCCCACAGCCGCTGCGCGCTCTGGGCAGACGAGGTGGGGTCCCAGCTCCTGCACCGCTGAGCACGCAGATCCCAAATGAGATGAACAGTCCCTTAGGGAGAAACACTGGCCAGATCTCGGCCTGTTGCACAAACCCATTCCCCCCAGAACCGTTTTCTTTCTGCCTTTTCATCTGTCCCTGCCCGGGAAGCAGCTGTGACCACCCAGGCTGAGCTCCTCTGCAGGCGTCCGCACAGGGGACCAAGAGCCCACCCTGGACAGGGGTTTGGGCAGCCACACCTCCATGATCAGGTTGCTGAGTGGCCCAGCAGACACGGTGAGGAGGGGCATGGGGGCTCCGGGGAGGTCACGGCCGGTCACAGCGGGAGCTGCTGGGGGCCGAGGGGTCAGCACCACCCGGGAATCGGCGCACGGGCCGCCCCTTTCTGTTGAATGCTTTGGGGGCTCACATCAAAGGCAAGCACGCTTCGCTGCGAGAACCACACCACCCCGGGAGATAATTAAACCTGCCCAAGCCCCTCTCCGTCAGCAGCACGACCTTTGGAGATGTCGTTAAACATCCATCAGCCCTGATCCTCGTTAGAAAAACGCACCACAGTCTCCAGAGGCGGCGGCCAGCCCGCCCCTTTCGCCCCTTTCTGTCTCGTGCACCACACGGGGCCTTCAAGGAGGCCCCCTCCCGACAAGACAAGCAGGGTGGTCACGGGTCTGTCCTAGTGCCCTCACCCACCGCCGCTCCGGCTTGGCCGGGCTCCATGGGAAGAGCAGGTGTTTTGAGAAATCTGGGGAAGAAGGAGGAGCCCCCTGCACCCTCCTCGTACCCAGCAGCCAGGAAACCCCCCTCAGAATGCGTGGGACCCCTGCCGGGTCACTTCCTTCCTCCCAGCCCAACAGGCCCAGAACCCGTCCCTTGTCATGCAGGGATGTTCTGGGGGACCCCCCCCCAGAGCACCCCAGCTCCTGCTGTACCTCTCACCCGCCCCCCTGGAAAATGCGGGAAACAATGGGAAAGGCGAGATCACTACACTGGCTGCTGCTGGCAGCCACAGCTGCACAGAAAAGTTTGTTCTTCCAGGGGCTTCCTAGGCAGGAAGACACCCAAATGCCCAGCACGGCTGCCCCGCCTCCCCTCACCCCCACCCCAGGCTCCGGGGTCTCTGGGCAGGGCCCTGCCTCCACCTCCACCATGCAAGTGCCCGGACATCCCCTCCCCCCTTCCCCCCTGTCTGCCCCTCACTGGTCCGGGCTGACCTCCCAAGAGCTTGTCCCCCATCAGGAGTGTCCCCCATGGGGCCCCGAGGTCACCACCACGGGCCCCATGGTTAAGGTCAGCCGAGGCCGCTCTGCCCGCCCAAGTCGCTGGTGCCCTAGTGACTGGGTCCACAGCTGGGGCTTGTCGAGAAGATGGGGGTGACCAGGAGGGCTCCCCTCCCCCTACAGGGCCTGGGCTGTGTGGGCGGAGGGTGGGCAGCGTGGCGGGTGCTGGGCAGCGTCCCATGTCCCGTGACGGCGACCAGAGCTGCTGCTCCCAACACGTAAGACCAGAACTAAGAAGGCCCGTCTCCCCAAACCACAAGCCTTCTGAACACAGTGACATCAGCCAGCAGCCACACGCAGAAGGGGGAACCACCAGGCGTCACAAAACAAAGCAAGAGAGGCAGCCACTGGCCGGGCATCGCGGACGTCCACCGTCCTGATGGTGTGTGCAGAACGCCCCCATGCAGACCCCCACCAACCCCTCCCCCCCCCGCCCCCCCCACGGCCCAGTCCCTCAGAAGTGCCTGCCACACAGTGGCCACCTAAGCTCACATCCTGGGTCTGTGACCCCGCTCCAGCCCCAAGAGCCCCACAGCACACGGCCTTCCATGGGCCACACACACACACACACACACAGAGCTCTGCCACTTGACTTTGGCTCTTGGCCAAGCGCGGCCACCCCCTCAACCCTGCGGAGACCTGTGTGGCCTTGGCTGTGGCCCCCGTGCACCCTCCTCTACAGAACTGGGCCCGAAGCCACCTGCTTGGTCCCCATGGTTCCTGCAGCACCACAGAGACCCCGGCCCAGGTGTGGGGATCCCAAGGCCACTGAAGTGCTATTTCCTCTGGGAAATTCAGACGCGCTGGCAGGAGGCCTTCAGAATCAGGGTCAGTCACGCCCACCGGAAGTGGACTCCCCCCAGGAATGCGGGTATCAGAAATGCCGGCTCCTCCAGGATGGAGGGCTGCACGACTGTGGTTTGAAGGAGTTTCCCCAGGATATTTGGAAGTTGATGCGTGGCCCAAACCCTCTGGTCCGGAGGCCCAGGCGCCCCGCTCCCAGTGCTCCCCCTCTGTCCGGGGGGGGGGGGGGGGGGCCCGGGGCTGAGGTCGAGGTGTCCAGAATCCCCAGGAGAGCCCGGGCTACACGTGATCTGTCCACGTGGACGTGGGAGCCTCCAGCTCAGGGTTCTTATTCCAGAGATGCCCCGGGGCAAATGCCAACCTGCCCACCTGCCCCAGATCCTCTTCCCGGGCAGCTTCCCCCACTCCAGCTACCCCTCCAGCTGGGAAGCACCTTCTCTTGCCCGGGGTGCTGTGGGCTGGTAGGCACATCAGGCAACCAGTTCTCCCCAAGGCCTAGGCGGGGCCAAGGGTGCTGGTTGTGCAGTGGAGGGCCCTGCTGGGGGTGAACCCCAGCTGCCTCCCGCGAGCCAGCGTCCCCAGGTGTGGGATGGGGAGCCACAGCCCCGTTCCCCGGTGCCGCGGGCCCCTGCTGCGAGGGTCTGAACTCACAAGAACTTACTTACCTGAGGGGGAGCCCACACAGGGAAGCACAGAATGGAGGGGTGGCTTGTCAAAGGGGCCCTGATGGAAATAAGGGTGCAGGGTGACCATGCCGAGCTGGGGGCCTGTCAGGCACAGCTGTGCACAGGGGGCTCTGGGAGAGCTTCTCCAAGAGGGGGACGCGGACCAACAGCCTTGAGAAAGAGGGAACGACCAGCAGGCACGGCGCGAGGCAGCCGCTGTGGCTTTGCCACACGGTGCCAGGGGCAGGGCATGGGGAGAACCTGGGGGTTCTCAGGGGGCCTGTCTGCCCTACACCTGCAGCCCCACTACTGGGTCCAGTCATAGTCTCGGATCCCCCGAGACCTGAAGGACCTTCCTGCCTGGTTACGTGCTCACACCCCCCGCCCACACCCCATCTTGACGTGGCTTAGAAAGGCGCAACGGTGCCGGTGGGCCCGGGGACTCTGCCAGGATGGGGACATGGTCTCTGCACACGGCCACCAGCATCTGGTTGCTGCGGGTCGCAGGCGCAGTGGGGCACCTGGGGGGTGTGGACGCTGCTTACGCCCAAGCGGGGAGAGGGGGCTCCATATCTGTGCCCGCTTATGTCGCAAACTCAGGAAGATCAGCCAACACTGGGGGCGCCAGGGCGGAGCCAGACGTCTCCAGATGGGACTGGTTGCACCGATTTGACGTGGGACCCTTGTCACGTCCATGAGCACGGAATTACAAAACACACAGGAATAACTACAAATGGAACGTAAAATGAAATAAATAACCCTAACTGTAGGTCGTAACAACCACAGAGAAAGAAACTGTCTCGATGACTTGGAAAGAGGAACTTGACACACAGCCCCCACCCCAAGGACACTAAGATCCTTAAGGAAACCTTGGAGTATCCCCACTGATCACCCAGTAGCAGTATTCCACATATATTACACAGCTGGTAATTACATGCCAAATATATGCTTTACATATATTTAATATTTGACTAATTGTACATACACATTAACTTTTACATAGAAAATTAATACCGTTGACCCCTAAATAGGGATTGGGAGCACCCCGGCACAGTCAAAAATCCATGTGAAACTTTGACTCCCCCCAAAACTATTGTTAATTGGAAGCCTCGCCAGCAACATAGTTAACACATATTTTGTATGTATTATATGCCGTATTCTTACAACAAAGCCGGCCAGAGGAAAGCAAACGTTATATTAAGAAAACCGAAGGAAGAGAAAATTTTACATTTACAAACATTCACACACTGCTGTGTATTAATCGGAAAAAAGTCCGTGTGCAAGTGGACCTGTGCAGGTCGAGCCCGCGTTGTTCAAAAGCCAACTCCATGTGAATTTCGTTAACAAGCAAGATTTTCTGCATAAGAGAACAGAAATGCAAACCAAACAACCAAGAAGTAAAAATTCTGGATTAGAAAAATCAGTGGTGGGGCGCCTGGGGGGCTCAGTCGGCGAAGTGTCCAACTTCAGCTCAGGTCACGACCTCACGGTTCATGAGTTCGAGCCCCGCGTCGGGCTCTGTGCTGACAGCTCAGAGCCTGGAGCCTGCTGTGGACTCTGTGTCTCCCTCTCTCTCCGTCCCTTCCCCACTCATGGTCTGTCTGTCTCTCTCTCTCTCAAAAATCAATAAACATTAAAATTTAAGAAAAAGAAAAGAAAAATCAGTTTCAAAGTCGATTTCTCTTCTAAAGAAATTCCTAGGTCTGCTTGGAAACCACGGGGGAGGGATCACCAGCTGCCCCTCCCTCGAGAGGAGGACCCCTTGGGGAACAGCCAGCCCCAGGTGTGGGCGGGAAACGAGCCGGAATCCTGGGTTGTGTACAAAGCATGGCCACGGCTTGGGAGCCGCTGAGCTAACCTGCCGGGATAGCCCTTGGGGACGGAGTGACAGAAGCCCCAAAAGGGCAATCATTGCACAGATTGACGGGAGTGAGTCTGTCCCACGAGGTTGTGTGCTGTGACAGTTCCCTGGGCACTCTGCAGAGTGCTGGGAGCCAACCTGTCCTGCAAGACTGCATCCAAAGGTTACGGGATGCCCAGGGCGTCACTGGAGGTTGCTAAGGAAAGACCTGAACAGTGATTCTGAAGAAGATGGGGCCCTGGTGGAGGTGGTGCTGCTCGAGTCCCACGGCACACGTGTGCAGAATGTGGGCCCTTCCCCGTGCACCCCTGGACCTCTGACCCCAGGGCAGGTGCCGGGTCCAGGGGTGCTGAAGCTGCGTGGAGCCAGGGGTGAATATTCAGAGCAGGTGTGGGGGGGGGGGGGGCAGGGGCACGGAAGCAATGACATGCAGGGCGATGCGTGCTCTCCCTGGGGGTACAGGCAGCCCCTCCCCGAAGTCAGGAGAAGCCCCTTTGCTCCAGGTACCTGCTGCAAACACGTGAGTCTCCCAGCACAGCCTTGCCCCTGCTCCCGCCCCGCCTACCTGCACCCTGCCTGGCCACCCTGCACTCAGGGCACTGCCCGGAAGAAGCGGAAGAAGCGGAGAGGACAGCCCCGGCAGGGGGGAGGTCGGACAGGGCCTGCGCGCCCACAGCAAGCTCAGAATTCTCAGAATTACAGGCCTTAGTTTCCTCCGGGAACAAAATAATTATAACCTTCGCGGAGAACCTGAGTTCCCTGAAAGCAGTGCAGGAAGTCAGCTGAAAGCCCATCTCCAGACGCGGAAGCACCTTTTTATTTACAGCTGGGAAAAGAGAAAAGTCGGTTTGGGGCTCGCAGCTCAAGCACCCTGCTCTCGAAGGCACGACAGACAAGGAAAGTGAAACCCTGGACACGGGGTCCGGATGCTTCTGCCCCAGCCGGCCCAGCACACAGCACATGTACGCAGACTTCCAGCCTGAAGGACCCACCGCCCACAGGCACAGCCTCCCTGGGGGGGGGGGGGGGGGGCGCGGTGGATCCTTCCGGAACAGCACCACACAACCCCGTCAGGCTCCAGTCCCCTTCACCACCCACTGACCCGTCCCTGAGCCCAGCTGGCCTGTCAAGGACGAGGCTGGGGGAACCAAGCTGAGTGGACACACAGGCCCCTAACATCTGCTGACCAGATGAGAGGGGACACTGGGCAACTGGGGCCCCGAGGACTTCAGGCCCCACCCCTGGAAGGGGACTGTCACCCTCTGCAGGGAAGGTGCTGCGGTGTGACCACATTAAGGGCTCTGATGAGGAAACGCTGGCTTTCTC
This sequence comes from Panthera uncia, assembly GCF_023721935.1. Lineage (NCBI taxonomy): Eukaryota > Metazoa > Chordata > Mammalia > Carnivora > Felidae > Panthera > Panthera uncia. The sequence continues at coordinate 84,143,015 of NC_064818.1, read as the reverse complement.
GCGCGTCTGCCCTGGGGTCCTTGCAGGAGGGGGGCAGAGGGAGACTGGACACTGAGGAGCGGGAGAGGCCATGTGACCGGTGCGGTCACAAGCCCAGGGACTCTGGGAGCCCCCAGGAGCTGGAAGGATCCTCCCCTGAGGCCTCCGGAGGGAGCAGGGCCTTGCAGACGCCTGCAGTTTGGGGTTCTGGCCTCCAGAGCCAGGAGAATAAATTTCTGTTCTTTCCGGTGGCCCCGCATGTGGTCGTTCGGGACCGTGGCTGCAGCTAACCCTCCGGACGCCGTTCGCTCAGTGAAGCAGAAACCCAGTTCCTGGCCCCTCGAGGGGGCTGCTCTGTGACCTTGGAAAGCTCCCTGCCTTCCAACACTCTGGCGGCTCAGGCAGAAAGGGGCGCGCTGGGGCCCCTCCAGCTCACATGCAGCCTGGGAGTGTCCCACTGGCCCTAGAGGCAGGGAGGGACCCCGTGCGGCCTTCTGCCCCCCCCCCCCTTGCAGGTACCGCAGAGCCTGGCCCACGCCTCAGCGGAACACTGCCAACAGCCCGTCCCCCACCCGGCTCTGCCCAGTAGGGTCCCTGGGCTCCGAATGCTGCACAGAGGGTGCTCTCAGGGCCCCCGGGACCCAGGTCTCCTGTCCCCATAGCTCTGGGCCCCGCGGGGCACGCTCCTAATGACCGTCGACCCTCTCCCCGTGTGGGGCCAGCAGGCTGGACGAGGCCCCGTCCCGTCTGTGCCATCCACCTCCCTGCCCAGTCCCCATCTCTGGGCCCCCGCCAGGCCTCACACCCCGTAACCTTGCTCTGCCTCTCCGCTGCACCAAAGCTTCCTCCCCTCCAGCAGCCATCCCGTGGGGCCTAGATCATTCCACGGATCCACGACCCCAGGTCCAACATTGCCCTGAGTGCTGGCCTGCCAGCCGAGACTCGGGCACTCAGACACTGGCCACCGTGGTCCCCAAGTTCCGGGAGCCGACAACCAGCATCCCTGGCTGGTCTCTTCCGGCCTCAGATCCCCGCTCCCTGCTCTGTCCCCTCCCCTCCTGTCCACCTCCCCACCCCCGACCCCACAGCCAGGGGTCTTTCCAGTCAGAATGGGGCCATTCGCCCCTCTGCCTAACATGCCCCCAAGGCACCCTCTGCTCTCAGGACAAGGCTGCAGCGCTGGCCTCCCCAAGCTGTGTGCCTCCTGCCCCACCCTGGAAAGTGCAAGATTCCTACCACCACAGGCACTCGCCCTATTAGCTCACGATTAGCTCACCGTTCGTTCTCAGTCATATGTCGCCTCTTCCAGGCAGCCTCCCCGGATACCTAGTCCAGGTCAGCTTCCTCACCAGACACTCTGCTGTGGGGCCCGTGCCCCTTCTCAGCACCTTCCTGCACGTGATTACGCACAAGTCTGGGGAACGTGACTCACAAGGGAGGCCCTCCTTGACGCTGCACCCTCTGACCCCCATCTGGAGGGGCACTCAGCCCTCTGTGGGCGGGATGCCACCCTCGGGAGCAGTTACCCTCACCTGTCAGGCACCGCTGCCTGCCTGCAGGCCAGGCCTGACCAGTCAGCTCCCAAAAGGCCTCGCCCTGTGACCCGTGGAGCCCCTGGAGCGTCACAGTCAGGAGGGGGACACCCGCCCCATCCAGCCAGGAGCACAACCCCGTCCCCACCCCAGGGATGCAGCCTGTGGCAACCTGGGGGAGGGGGCATGGGAGGGGCCAGAAAGGCGACTGCCAACAGGTATTACCAGACCCCCCGGGCACCCTTCCCTCACCACCCGGCCCACGTGGCAGGTGCTACGGTCACTCCGAGACAGATGAGGAAAATGAAGCTCAGAGATGCCAGCCTTCGGGGCCAGAGCAGCAAGCGAGCAGCCAGGGCCCTGCGAGGTGGCTCCATGTCTGTCCCTGGAGGTCAGTGCCTGCTGAGGACCACAGTGCCCTGTCGCTGGAGCCCGCCCCGGGCTGGGCTCTCACCGGTGCCCTGGCCACCGAGTCCCAGGATGGCTCGGGGCTTCTCCAGAATGTCCCTGTGGACACCCTCCCTCTCAGCCGAGCCTCCTGCCGCCCTGCAAAGTGGGACGGAGGAGTCTCGGGACCAGGTGGCCCCGGGAGGGAGCTGCCGCCACGGTGTGTGCTGCTTTCCTCCTGACCAGCACTGGTCAGCAGCACAGATTCTCCCCCGGGGCCGAGGGGCTCTCGGCAAGTGCCTCAGGGGGTGGTAGCAGGGCCAGTAGGGCTGGGCCCCGGCAGCCGGTGGACGTGGCCCGAAGGACAACCATCCCCAGCAACCCCTGCCCCAGCGGCAGGACCGTGCCGGCCTCCTCCCAGGCGTGCCCAGGTGCCAGCGACCATGCCGCTCCCGTGCGAGGCGAAGGCAGTTCCCGGCTTCCCCCTGGAGGAGCAGGCCAGAGGGCCTGGTGCCCAAACAGCACCACTGACACTCGAAAGCAATCTTGTGGAAGGGAGACTCCCGCTCACCAGCACCATTAGCCTCCTGCCTGGCGTGGACCTCACGGCAGCCTTCCATCCTCATCCAACAAAACTAAAGAGTCACTCGGGCAAGACCGCTTTGTGCTTTGGTGCCGACAAGATCCAGCATCCCTCGCTCCCAGAGCCCCACGCACCGCTGGGGACAGCATGGGCACAGTCCCCGAAGCCAGAGGGACAGAGACAGAGAGATGCTCAGGGACAGAAACAGAGAGAGGGAGAGAAACACAGAGAGGAGAGGGAGGCCGGGAGGGAGGGGGAAGGGGGCGGGGAGGAGGCCAGGCTGTGGGCACCGGGCCCCTACAGCAGGCAAACCTGTCTGGCAAGATTCTTCCCTCTGCTTCCTGGTAAACAGAGCCAGCCCTGAACCACCCCAGCCAGGGGCTCCCTGCCCGCCAGGCCACACTGCCACCCCCCCATACCGCCCCCCCCCCCCCCGGGGTGGGCTCACGGCCCTAGGAACTGCCCACTGTGACCGAGGATCTGAAGGTCGGTTTCGAGGACTGACTGCTCACCACATCCTCGCTGACAGCACGGGCCCACGGCGAGTGGGGGAGGTGCCCAGCTTCCACCCTGGCCCCAGACCAGGCCAAGGGCAGGAGGGCCTGGTGAGCAGAGAGGTCGGGTAAGGGGGCAGCAGAGGGCGCAGACGGTCCCGGGGCCCACAGGACACACCCAGAGCGGGGAGAAGCCCAGAGCACCTGGCCTTTCTCCAGACTCCCCCTGACACACAGGGCGCCCACACCCCATCACAAAGACCCAGAGGTCACAGGGCTGTGCCCGCTTCGGGGGAGGACAGGTTTGTGTCCGGACCCCTGGGAGTCTTTCAGAGGCGGTGACCAGGCTCGATGCAGGAAGCAGGTGGAGGAAAGGGTGGGGACAAGGCTTCGGGAGTCCCGGCTGTGACCCTGCCCAGGTGCACCCCTCACCATTGCTTCCTCAATCCTAGGACCCCCCCCAGACACGTGGCGCAGCAGTGAGGGACCAAGCCGGGTGCCCCACAAACCCCTTCCCAACCACACGTCGGCCGGCCCAGCTGAGGCCCGAAGGCCCAAGCTGGGAAACTGGCACCAGACAGGCAGACAGGCAGGTGGACCAGACCGGACAAGGTCAGCTAGAGGTCACAGAAACTGAGGCAGAGGCCCCCCTGGGGTGGAGGAGTGCCCCTCTGACACCCGCCTCCCCTCTCTCTGCTTCTGTGGGCCTGGGCCTTAGGCTAAGGGGCCCGAAGAGGGCCATGGCCTGACCTCCACAGGGGGGCCCCACCACACGCCCTCGGGTCCAATGCAGGCAGCCTGCACGGGACCCGCCTCCTGCCGTGGGGAAGGACAGGGAGGGGAGTGGGCCCTGGGGGGCCACCACGGGGGCCAGTGACCGCTGGACACACCCCGCTGCTCAGGCCCCAGAGCCGACGCCCTCTGATGGGAACACACCCAGCCCCTCCCTGCATCCTGGGCCCCCCCGGGAAGTTCACGGCGGGCAGCCTCTGCCCCTCGGCCGTTTCCTGACACCCCACATGGTGACCACCCCACAAGCTGCCTGGTGACACCCCAGGCCCATGGGGTCTCCTTCTAAGACCTGGGGTGGGAGGCCCTATAGAGTTCTCCCGGAGGGGAGACAGAGGGTAGGACACCGGCCCAGGGACAGACCCCGGAGCACCTGACCGACACAGGTCCGGGAACCACGCGCCCGCGGGAATGGGGGGTGGGGGCTAAGGCCACGCGAGTGGCATCTGAGGGCAGCCAGCCAAGTCAGGACCCACTGGGGACAGGAGGGAGGGGCTGCGGCCCCAGCGTGGGGAGAGAAGAGGGAGTGACCCCTCAGAGTGAGTGGCCAAGAGGAAGCTCCCCCCGCAACACCTGCGCCTTCTCCAGGACGCAAATAAAAGGGGACGGAGATCTTTCGCGGCACTTGGAAAACTGGCCGCAAAACACCAACCAGCCCTGTTCTCCGCACGGTGGCTGACGATCCCCCACGACTCGACTCGGAAAGCCTCTCTTCCGAGAACCGCAAAGCAGGGTGCCGCTGCCATTAAGCAGGCCTCTCTGCCAACTGCCAGCCAGAGGGTGGAGGCTTCCCAGCAGAGCAGCGGGAGGGGCACAGGAGCAGCCCTGCGCGCTCACCTGGTCGGGCGGCTTACGTCTCAAACTGGGTTAAGACCTCCCTTATTTCCGGGGCCACATGCTGCGCGGCATTGGCGGCCTCCGTTATGGCTTTCCGGTACATCCCCTTCTTCTTACGGTTAAATCTCAGTTTGAAAAACTCAGAGAAAGGGGAGAGTTTTGAAGTAGACAAGAATGACGTAGTCGGAGAACCAAACCACGAGACTTTGGCTTCTTGCCAGGAAGGCTCCCCGTCCTCCTTCTGGCTAAGACTGATGTCAAGGACACGCGCTGGCCACCAAGGAAAACCATGAATCTTACCCCACACGATGTCCCCTACGGCCACGGTCCTTCCGTCCTCAGTCACGCACTTGGAGACGCTCTGTGTGTGCAGCCTGACTGTCAGGGGCGGGACCGTCTGCCTCGCGGTCCCGGACGAGGACCTCACAGACGTACCGTCGCCGGACAGGTCACACGTGTCCGGTGACGGCACTTCTGAGCTGCACGATTTGGACTCGTCCAGGCTGTCGCTGCTCCACACAGATTCACCGGCACAGTCCGTCCCCCTCCTAGGGCAGGCGGCGAGGAACGCCAGGCCGTCCTGCTGGGGTTTACCCTGGGGACACCGCTTGAAGTCATCATCCTCGCCAGAACTTCCGGAAGACGAGTCCGCCGGCCCACGGCCCGCGGAGCCGTGGCCCGGGAGAGAGGGTGAGCTGGCCCGGGGGCCTCGCCCGTGGCCGTTGAGCGCCTCCACCAGCTCGGCTCTGTAGACGGGCTCCCGCTCCCCGGCCCCCGGGCGGTGGGGCTTCAGGCGGATCTTGGGGGGCGGCAGGCCGGCGCCAGGGGGCCCGGGGCGCGTCAGCTTCAGCTTGGGGATGGAGGCGCTGGGCCCGCTGGGGTCCTGGCCGCCACCGTGCAGGGCCTGGGAGGGGCAGAAGGGCTCGAGGGACCCGTGCACGCGGGAGGGGATCTCCACGACCTCGCCCGTGCCCTGGGGCGTGCTGTAGGAGATCTTGATGGCCGGGCTCCGTGGCACCCGGGCCTTGTCCTCCTCTCGCTTCTCCCTCTTGCTCCTCCTCGTGGTGGCCGCGGGGTCGCCACCGCTGGCCGGGTCCTCCGGCTTGCGGGGCTCGCTGTCAAAGCCAGGGCCGCTGCCCACCCTCCTGCGCGGCCTCGGGGCACCCGGGGGGCCGGGGCTGGCCTCGGGGGGGCTCAGCGTGCTCTTGCACTTCTCACAGAGTACTTGGCGCGGCCGCAGGCGGATGGGGCTCAGGGCCAGCCGACCCGGGTCACGGTTGCGGGACAGACGCCGGCGTGTCCTCTTGATCGTCCGGGGGGGCGGCTGCGGCACCCACTGCCGGTAGGTGCTTCTTAGCCAGAGCGGGGGAGGGAAGGGGGCGCCTTCGAAATACGGTGGGAACGGGGGCACGAGCGGTGGCTTGGGGTCTGCAGTCTCGGGGGGCTGGTCCCCGTCGGGAGGCGGTGGAGGGACTGTCCCCAGCTGCATTGCCTCTCCGTCCTGCTCCGCGGGGGCCGGGCCGTGGCAGCCGTTGACCGGGGGGTCCTCGGGCTGAGGCAGCGGGGCCGACAGGGGCAGGCCAAACAGGCCGGACCTGGCAGAGGGGAGACAGAGGGGAGAGTCAGGACGGGAGGACACCGCTGCACCTGGCCCCGGCCCGTGGGGCCCGGAGCACCTGGGGAGGCACACGCCCCCACGTGTCCACCACGTGGGACATTTCAGGGGAGGCACGTGCTCCGCCAAGTCTCGTGACCAGCACGGCGGCCAGCTCTCGGGTCCTCAGGGCCCGACGTCCACACCTTGGTTCACGGTAACAAGGGGAATTCGGGCAGATGGAGACTTCCCAGGGCCCCGGTGTAGGCATGGGGGCCCTGGGAGCCTGAGAACAGGGTCTCTGGTTCTGTGACATGGCCTGAGCAGGCCGGCTGCTCTTCACGGGCCTTGTCCACCTTCTCCCTCCTCCCAAGGGAAGACCCCAAGCATGCTCCCTACAGGGCTCAGGGCAGCCCATAGGAGCCGGGTCCCAGGCGCCGGCCGTGTGTGGGGGCAGCAATGGCCTCCACGGCCCAGAGGGGACAGAAGTCAGCCACCGAACCAGAGCTTTGGGTCTGGGAGTGAGATGGCTCCCTCCCAAATGCTGAGTCGGTCTCAGCTGTCTCCACGGCCCTCGGGTGAGGGTGACACCCACACCACCCCTGGCCACCGTAGCCTGGAAGGACCACCCCTCCTGCCGGGCACCCCCAGGCCCTCCCACAGGCCCTCCAGCTCCAGGAAGGAGAGTGGGCCAGGCAGTGTCGACAGGGCCACGAGACCCATGGGAAGGGAACACGAGAGGGCAGTAGGACCCCTCCCACGAGGACGCACGGCCAAGGCCAATGGCACAGCGGCACCCACAGGGCTCCGCAGCCACAGTCCTGCCCCCTCCCCGGGAAGCGTCGGGCCAGGCAGCCTCCATTCAGACATCTGGGCACCTTGGGGCGTTTCGTTGTTGAAGTCAGTGGTCAGTGCTCCGTCCCCCCGGACCCCATGCCGGGAATGTCGGGAGGCCGTACTAACTCACCAGCGACGCCCGGGGCAGCAAGAAGACACTCACTGTTCCAAACAGTGAAAAACAAGGCCGCGTAGGTATGCGTAACTTCTAAACAAATGTGATGTCACCTGCGAGGCCCTTTGGCCAAAACCTGTTACTTTTTACGCACAAAAGCAGACTTCTTCCAAGTTAAGGGAAACACGGCACTTCTGTGCTCACCGTCCACTACGAACCTAACCGAAGCAGAAGCGACAAATGAACGCTCTGCCTTTTCTATTTCCAAATGGTTTCTCCACTTGCTGTTCTCCAGAAGAACCGAGGCCAGCTAAGAGGGCCCACCGCGCAGGACATCACCGCCTCCAGCTTGGCCCCCGAGTGCCGAGGACCGGCCGGGAGCGGGCACAGGCCACACGGGAGCCGGCCGCAGAGGGCTGCGGGACTGGCCCAGGCGCAGTGGCCCGCGGGGACATCGCCTCCCCAAGGTCCTCGGTCTCGAGGTCGATGAGTTAACAATATGGCGGCACACCCACCGTGTGAACACTGCCCCGTTTTCGTGCGAGGTCGTGGTAAAAGCCCAGAAACCACGGTTTTCCTTTCTTATCAAGCTCCTGTCTACGTGCGGCCATCCCCTGACACTAAAGTCTTCGTGTGTGGGGGCAGGGGGTTCACATTCATCTCCTCATGAGCAGAGAGTCCATAGACACAGGACCGTGGCCACGGGCCCCGGGGAGACTGCTCCTGCCCTCTGTGTGGCCAGACAGCCGAACTGTAACCTGTAACTGTGAGCAAGGGAGAGCGGTGGGAGGAGCTGTAAGGCCAGCCTGGGAGGGAGCACCCAGCCACGGGCCGCAGGGGGGCACCCGGCTCCCTCCGAGGTGGGATTCTGCCCCGGGGGAGGGGGGAGCGGCCACGGTGAGCCCCGCCACCCATCTCCGTCCTCTGCTGGGCGTGTGGCTCTTCGTGTGCCCAGTGGCCCGGGACGGCCAGGCCATCCCCCTGGACCACATGTGCTGCGGCCCCTGCAGCCACAGGCCACGCATCCCCGCTGACCAACAGCGATACCAGAGTCTGCTCCCCAGCGCCGGTCTCCTGCACTAGAGGACTCGCACGCTAGGATGGGCCGGGACTCCTGGGGAACGGGGGGCCCCGGGGTCGTGTCCCCACCGGGAAAAAGGGTTCCGCACCCCGGCACCGGGCACAGGGACCTCACAGCCCCAAGAGCCACCTCCAGTTTCTGTAAGTCAGGGTTTACTGACGCCCAGCCACGCATGCTCGTGCTGGTGCTCGGACTACCCTTGGCTGCCTTCCTGCTCCCCGCTCCCCGCTCCCCACCCCCCCACTGCTGAGTAGCCAGGACAGAGGACAGGCGCCAGGCCCAGAATAGCTACTGTGCAGCCCTCTCGGGGAAGTCTGCTGGGGTCCAGGTGTGGGAGACAAGGCCCGGCCCAAAGCTGCCCCCACCCCACCCACAGTCGTGGCCAGCAGGCCAAACCTCACCCTGAGTCCTCAGGCATCAGAGTGGGGACTGGACCCCACACCGGAATCAGCACCTGGTTCTTTCCTTTCAATAAGCCTCATAGAACATAGAACATTCAGAACAAAGCAGAAACTCTGAGCGCTAAACACATGTACTCACACCAAGACACACACACACACACGCACACACGCACACACACACGTGCACACACATTCACCCTGAGCTTCTGGGCCAGCGTGCTCACTGCCTCTTGCTGTTAGGGGTGCTGGGATCCCCTCCATGGAACCCATGGCGCCCATGTAGAGGCCTCAAATGAAGGGGGTGTTGGCAAGGAGAACGGGGAAGGCAGGAGGTCCCCACCCCCCGCAGCCATGGTGACCTGACAGACGATGACATCAAGACACGCGAAAAGTCCCCAGGGGCCCCCCAAGGGACAGCCTTAGCCCCAGTGGGAACTCCAGGATGGCCAGGAGGTCACCGGGGAGACCAGCCCCTATGCTGAGTGGGCACCCAACTGCCACCTGTGGGCACGAAATAAGGGCCACAGTGAAGGTTCCAGAACCTGAGAGGGAAACCTGTAGGCACATCTACAGACCAAGGGGTCCCACAGACCAGGAGAGGCCACACAGCAGACAGGATCCACACCCCTGGGACCTGGAGTGTTGTTCCCAAGGCCCCCCCAAAGCCCACTTCCTGCCCCCCTTTACAGGCACTCAGACCGTGACCAGACCATGGGGATTCATCCACATTCCCCACTCCCCTCCCAAGCTTCTCTGCCTTCACCCCACTCGGAACCAGCCCATACCCCCCCAGGCTCTCCTTCCCTCTGCCCCACCCTGTCCCACGCCTGTGCCCCTACCAGCCTGCCTGTGGGGGTGCAGAACCCCTCCTGCCAGCCGGGGTCCGGGGCACCCCAAGAGCAACCCCCCGGGGCAGGTCCTTTCCCTCACCCGGAACCCGTCTTCCCTCTAGAAGCCTCCTCTGCAGGACCCTGTGGGCTGACAGCGCCTTTGGCCACCTCCCCCCGTCAGGGGGGCAGGCTGGGGACAGCTGGGGCGGAGAGGGGGTTGTTGCCCTACCCCCGAGGCCCCGAAGCTGTGCTCCAGGGAGGTTTCCCCCCCTCACCGTTTATGACACACCCCTCAGAAGTCCCTGCGTGTTTACGACAGTCACAGAGACCGGTGCACGTGCTCTATGGCTCCTGAGTGACCCCTCCCTGCCCTGGGAGGTCAGACACAGCTTCACAGAGGACCCAGAGCCCAGGCAACACGCCTGCACCTGCCCTGCGTGGGGGCCACAGCCTCGGGGGTGCGGCGGGCTCCCAGATGTCAGCTGCGGCCTTGTGGATCGGCACTCGGGCCGGCTGACCCCGCGGCCCCGTGACTCCGCAGGCGGCTGCTTCCTTCCAGCCTCGGCCACACCCACAGCTGCCGGAGGGTAAACAGCAGCCAGTGAGGGGCTCGCTCCCTGGGCAGCAGGAGCCTGGGCACCAAGCCCCGCGAGGTACACAGCGTCCCCCTGCCCGATTCGCCGATGGCGAGGCGGCTGAGGGAGGCCAGGGCACCCGGCGGGTCTGGTGACAGTAGCGGTCTGGGCTCACGTCTCAGCTCCACTGCCTCCAAGTACAGAGACACAAGCCGTTCTCGAAGGATCTCAGCACCCTGTCTCCAGCGGGGTGACCTCAACTGGACCAGAGGGCACGAGGCGTGGCAACACCACAGCCTGCGGTTTGCCTACGGGGCCCAGCCCCTCGGTGAGGCCAGGCTGTGCTGACATTGGCACGTGCCCAGGGTTGGTGGCCCCGGCCAGCCTGGCAGTGCCCCCCCCAGGTGGCACCGCAGGGCCTCAGCAGGCGAGAGGGCTGGGAGCCCCGCTGTCCCGCCCTTTACTGTCCTTGCTGGACCCACCGGTTGCCTACCAAAGGATGGGGTAGATGTGTGTGAGGAGGGGCCCTGGGACTGGGGTGACTCACAGTGCAGAGCTGGGGCCTGGAGGGCCGGACTGACCAAGGTCTCCATGCAGGAAACTGGGGACCCCCAAACGAAACCTCAGCACAGCGTCCTCGGGGAGTTGGGGGAAGGGCAAAGGAAAGGTGGGGGACACCGAGGTGAGGAGCCCAGGAGACTCTGATGGGGGTGAGACCCAAAAGCAAAGCAGTTTTTCCCCCGAGTGTCCCCACTCTGCCGAGACGAAGGCACGGCCATCTGGCATGGACACCGGGCGCAGAGAGAAGCAGCCTAGCCTGCAGTCCTTGGCAAAACACCAGCGGCCGGGCCTCGGCTCACCCGCCCTCCCTGAGGTCTCACCCATGCAACCAGCTCAGCAAACCCCCAGAGCAGCCGGGCCCGAGCTGGCCCGTGGCCAGGAGGAGACGGCCCGGCCGCCTGCCAGAGCTCCCGGCCTCCCCTGCGGCCTCTCCGCTCTACCGACTCGGGATCCAAGCATCTGTGGAACCTGACAGTGGCCTCCGACCCCAGCCAGGTCCACGTTTGCCCTGGCCTTTCCTTCCTCAACCTCGCACAGGGAGAGGCTACCCTGGTGTCCAGTAGAGAGGTGAGAAAACGTGGCTTCTGGAACAGAAACACCCCAGGGGTCCATCCGAGGAGCCTGCAGCCCCAGGACAGGCCTGAGTCCCGATGGTGAGGCCCACCCTGCGGCCAGGCTCCTGCCCCCCACCTCCCTCCCCCCTCCCCCCACGACTCTACACGTTGGTTTAGGACACGTGCAGCAGTCTGTCTCCTCTGCAGCCCTGCACACAGGGAGTTGCAGGGCCTAGCCCCGAGGGAGGGTCAGGAGCAGGCTGGCACAGGGAAGGTAGGGTGGCCTTGCCAGGCCTCTAGGGTGTGGAGGCCTCCGGGTCCACTTCTGCTCAGGGACTTGTGAAAAACAGGTTGGCAGGGGAAGTCACAGCCTGGACACCAGAGTGACCCCTTGTCTACATGGGAGGCCGCCCTGCCCCCGTGGGTAGACCCAGGGTCTTGGGGACAAGCCATGGGGCAAGGCTGTCACATCTGGCCCCCTGAGTCCCAGACCACCAGCATCATCCCAGTAGAGCTCAGCTGACCACACCCTCGTCTAAGCCATCTGAGGGCTCCCGCAGTCCACACCCCCTCATCACCTCCACGCTGGCCAGGTCCCCTGGGTGCAGCTGCCTGCCAGCCGCAGACCCTGCCACCCCATGACACACAGGGCACCTTGCTCCTGGCCCTTCTGGCCCCTGAAGGCAAGGAGGACGTGCTCAGCAGGGCCCGGACCAGGTGTCCATCGTTGTTTGCCCGGTGAACCATCCCAGGACCGGTTGCCAGTGGTCAAGCCTCCCTCCTGGACCAGGGGCTATGCCTGGGATGGAACAGGGGTGCTCTCCTGCCCGGGGACAGGCCTGCTGGGATTCCTGACTGGCTGGAGTCCCAACCTCCCAGGGTGGGGTATGGGTCACAAAGGCCCAGGAATCTTGCACGGTAATGGCGCCCTGGGTGACTCACAACTGGGGAAGTTTGAAAAACACCAGTTCGGGGATGAGGGCTGGGGACCTGGGGTTTGCCATCAGGCCCGATGGGGCAGCTGGTCGTCAGGGCTCCTGTTACTCTCGAGACCTCTCCTTTACCACTCGGGTCTCTGCTGTCCTGGGGCCATGCCTCAGCCAGGGCCACCCAGGTTGGGGGACCTCAACCCCAGGGGTACCCCCAAACCACCCACAAAACAATGCCCACACCCGCCCGGCACCCCAGCCCAAAGACTTGGGGCAGGCCTGGGCCATCTGCACCCTCACTACACCAGGAGAAAGCACAGCCTCACAGGGAAGCTGGAGGGTCCACGCACAGTCTTCCTGGGACTCAGCCCAGGCACACAGTAGGTAGTCAATGAATGCAGGTGAAGGCACGAGAAGGCAGGCCCTCAGCAGTGGAGGACCTTCCTTCAGAGCACAAAGCAACCTGGCAGCAGGTTCAAGGCTCGGGTGGGAGGAAGCTGGGCACCCGCCCCGGCAGCTCCACACACCTGCTGAGATCTCGAGGGCCTCTGTGAGCTCTCGTCCTCCTGTGCACATTTGGGGACGGGAATGTGCCTCTCAGAGGGCCAAGGGAGGGGATGCCGCCTCCCAAATGCCCGGAGAGTGACACTGCTCATGGGCCCCGCTCTGGGACGGGAAATGGGGGCTGCACGAGGGACCCCTCCTCTGGGACTGCTCCACCCCTGCAAGAGACTCGGGCCCCCGGCCCCCCACCTCCCACCCCAGGCCCGCACACAGACGCTGGAGGCTGCTGACGATCACAGTCACTGGCACGTGCCTGGCCGCGCACCACGGGCACACCGACAGCTGCGGCCTCGCTGCCCTCGACAGACCTAGGACGACCCCACTGCTCTGGGACCCGCGGGTTCCCAGAGGTGGGCGGCTGTGTGCAATCGGAGGGAGGTCCCAGCTGTTGTTCCCGGCCGGCCAGCGCCACCACCCAGGGTGGGGCCTCCACTGACCGGCCCTGCCACTGTCACACGTCGGGGAGGGGCAGCAGGCACCGAGGAGGAGAAACCGGCCCCAGGGAAGGCGGATCGGTGCCACGGACACGGCAGCCCAAGGCCAGACACCGCGGCCCACAACACCCCGCCCGGGGCTGCCAAGAGACCCCACCTGATGACCAGGCTGCAAACAGGAGCGCTGAGTCCTTAACATCACGGGCAGAGAGCGGAAGGCAGGGTGAAACCAGAAGTGGCAAGAGGAGGGGAGACGAGGGTGGGCAGTTTCGGGACCACGCCCTGGAGGGCTGGAGGCGCTGGGGGGCCGCAGGGGGTCTCGGGATTCCCCACAAGGAGGAGGGATCAAGGCCGATCGGAAAGAGCCAGCGCTGAGAAGAGCTGCACCCACTGAGGCCTCGGTTCTGGGCCACTCTGGTTACAGCTGAACGTGGCCGTGGCAGGGCTGACGCCCACCAGCGTGCTGCTGCCAGTTCCCACACTGGGGATCCCAGCACGGCCTGCTGGCTTCTACGGGGGAGGGGGGTAAGGAGGGGAGTGACAGGGGTGTTGATCTCCACACCAGGTTAGCCACAGCCTCGGGGAGGGGAGCCCAGTTGGAGGCAGAGAGGAAGGGGGGTGAGGCTGCCATCTTGCAAACATTGCCACCCACAAGCCGAGGGGCCCACAGCCTCCCTTGTGCTGAGCTGGGGAGCCCAGAAAACGAGGGGGGGAAGCCTCTGTTGCGAGTGCCCCTCTCCAGGGAGGAAAGGCCAGGCAGGGCTGTGCAGACAAAGCCTGAGTACAGCCCCCGCACAGACAGGGGAGCAGGGACGGACAGAGCTGGCAGTCCTGCCCGAGAGAGGAAGTGATGGCCATCAGGGGCAGGAGACCTTGGCCACCCGGGGGGGGGGGGGGGAGGGAGGTACAGGCTTGGCAGCCTCCAGGTGGCTATGTTGCAGCCCTCGCCCCCCACCCCCACCGGGTCCCGCCAAGCACTCTCTGTGGTAGCCAGGGCGGAGCGGGGCGACAGTCACCCGGGAGGCCATATGTTAAATCACATGACCGGTGCATAAATGGCTTCTGGCACGTCTAATAAAGAGATGATGCCAGCAGGGTAACTGTTGAAGAGTGATGGTCTTCCTGCCACGTCCCCGCTACTGCAAGATCTGGGCTCCACGGAGGGAAAAAGTTGGGCCTCCGCAAGGGGAGCCATTTACTGCTCTCAGCTTGGAGATAAGGCCCAGCAGGAGCGCCAAGACATTAGTGCCTGATTAATGCCTAATCATTTATCTGCGCGACAGCTCACTGCCATGTGACACTGTATCCAGGAGACTCTTCCTGCCCCCGAGTCCCTGCAGCGGGCGCACAGGTGCGTCTCAGGTGCCCCCAGGCCTGCCCGGGGACCCCCTTCCACCCCGGAAAGCAGGGCTCCTGCGGCCCCCGCCCCCGCTCAGCACCTCCACGGGCGCCTTCTCGCTCCCACACTGCCCGGGGCCCCTGCGCCCCAGGCCGCGCTGCGTGGGTTAAATCCCACCGCTGGACGCAACTGCTTGCCATCAGTCCAAGCCTCAGCCCCGAGTCGCTCCTAGGAGTCTGGGGAGACCCAGGGAGATAGACAGGACGCCCCCACTTGTGAGCGACTGGCAGGGCAGGGCAGGGCAGGGCAGGGCAGGGCAGGGCAGGCGCGCATCTGAACCCGCTCCCCCGCCGCCCCCCAACCGACAATTCTGAAAACAGCCGAATTCAACAGTGCGTCTGAACAAAGAAAAGTGCGTTAATTATGGCAGACGTGCGGAGTTCGGGAGCCGGCGGCACGCGGCGGCGGCGCGGGGACTCCCCGCCACCCCCCCCCCACCCCCCCACCGGGCGCCCACCGCCGCTCCCGCCCCGCAAGTCGCGACGACTTTGAGAGGCACTCTGGGCCCCCCGAGGGGCGGCCGCGCTCGCGCGCCCCGAAGCCCCGGGCCGGGGGTGGGGGGTGGGGGGATGGAAACCGAAAGCGGGCGCCGGCGCCGAGCCTGCCCCGCCCCGGAGCCGGTCCGGGCCCCCACCCCCACCCCGCCCCGCGCCGGCCGCCGGGGGTGGGGGGAGGGGGGCGCCCCCGCCCCCGCTCACTTTTTCGTGCAGTCCAGCAGGATCCCGGCGAAGCTGCGCTCGCCGCAGCTCACGGTGACCAGCAGCGCGCCGTTGACGACCTGCTCCACCCGCACCGGCAGCCGGCAGCCGGCCCGAGGCTCCATGCTCCCGCGCCGCGTCCCGGCCCCGGCCCCCGCCCCCGCCCC
>NC_064818.1:84123391-84127275 GCF_023721935.1 Panthera uncia | reverse complement strand
GGGGGGGGGGGGGGGGGGGGGGAGGGGGGACTTTGGGGCAGAAATGCCAGGCAACAGGGGCCAGAGGCTGCCTACCTGCTCAGCACAGGTGCAAGCATGTCCCAGATGCCTCGTGGGCACTGGGACCATACCACGGACCAGGCTGCTGGGGTCAGAGTCAGATCCCAGACCGGTGGGGACATTACAGAGGTGGGCACGTCAATGCGTTTCCCCGGGGGAGTGGGGGGGTGCTGGGTGTGGGTGGGAGGTGCCTGGGAGAGGTGCCCTGGAGGGGGTGCTTGAGTGAGCCGGCGACCACCCAGGGGAGAAGGGCCCCACGGGGCAGCTTGGGCAGCAAAAGGCTGCTGGTTGCCTAGGGGCCCAATGTAGGGGGCTTCTGGGGTCTCTCCCAGGCGTTAGCGGGAGGGGCAGGGAGGGGCTGGGAGCCAGAGACACCAGAGGAGCTCTCCTCCAGGGGACTGTGAGTGCCAGCTGGATGGGAGGGGCCCGCAGACCCACCCTGCAGCTCTTCTGCTGAGCTGCCCGCCCTGGGGACTTTCTCTCAGCCTCTGCCCCGCTGGGCTGTGCGCTGTGCACTTTTTAAGTGAAGTCGGAAGCCATTTTCAAAATCGCTTCTCCGGGAAGCAGAACCTAAAGGCATTGGCAGACGGTTGTTCGATCTGCAACTTAAAGGGTGGCGGTTTAGGGTCCCCCCACACCAGACCATCACTCTCCTGGGAGGAGCACCCCAAGCCGGCTCGCCTGCTCCCCCACAGGCTTCCCCTCCACAGAGCTCTGATTAAAAGGCAGATACCCTTAGGGAGGGGCCGACCAGCCCAGGGGGCCTGGATGCTGACCCCACTTGCCGACTCCTTCCTGACCCAGTGTTGTGTCCTCTGAGTGTTCCCTTCAAAGGCCCACCCTACACACGCTGACCAGCCCAGCCCGGCCAGCAGGTTCTAGACAGAAGAGCCCCAGGCAGTGGGAGAGCTGCCCTCAGGCTGTGGAGTGACCCCCAGGCTCAGGGAGAGCCAGCTGGGAGCCTCCCCCCTGGGTCTCCGGACTCTGCCCCCAAAGCTTCTGCTCTCTGCCACAGGCACCGGGCCTACCCAGCGCCCAGCCCGTGGCCTGGCCTGCCCCACAGAGTGAGCAGGGCCGGCAAACCCGGCCGGGTGGGCAGGGTGGTGGCGCGAAGGGGGACGGGAGACCATCCAGCACCCTCGCTGGGCCGAGCTGAGTGCCCACGAGCTGGCAGGAGGGGCGGCGGGGCGCTCTGGGTAGGCGCTAGCCGCTGTGTCCGGCTCCCCTGGGTGTGGTTTCTGTGCTGGGCCTCAGAGGTCCTCCAGGATCTGCCCCCACACCCCCGCTCCCTGCCGCCCCCCTGCCAGCCCAGCACCAGCGTCCCTCCTCGAGGACGGGCCGGGCCCCTGAGAACCAGGGCCTTGGGTGGGGACGTTGGATCTCACTAAGCACCCACGTGCTAGCACCCATCCCACGTCTGGGGCAGAGCGGGGTGCGCCAGCGGACCAGGCCTCCCTGAGGCCAGCACTGGCACATGGCCCCTGTGCTGTCCCCAAAGGCAGGGGTTCCAGGGAGTCCGCTTTGCAAATGCTGAACCCAGGGGACCCGAAACTTCCCCTGCGGGTCACAGATCCCATTGGAAACATTTGTTTGGTTCTGTTCCCCTCTGGACACCCTGCGTCCGCGAGACCGGCGTGGTTCTGTCTGACCGCCCTGAGGGGTCAGGTCTGGAGCCCTGTCCCCACCCCAGGGATTATGAGGACTGTCACGTCTCGGGACGAAGCATCTCACAGGCCTGGCTGGGAACGGAACCCACTGGGACTCCTGGAGGTGCCACAGAGAGCAGTTAAGAGGACGGACTCAGGCCACGTTCGTTGCTGGAGTCCCGCTGCCTCCCCTGTGCCTCAGCATCGTCCTCCGTAGAGTGGGAATCACGGCAGTGACACACACAGCCTCCCGGTGGAGTGAACCGTCTAACGTGGGAAGGATTTCGCATGGCACTGGCCGCAGTAAGGACTCTGCAAGAGTTAGTGCTCATCACGGCCATCACACCACCGCCACCGTGGCCTGTCACCATCAGTCGTCCCCTCTGTCATCGCCATCACCACCACCTCTGTCATCACAACCACCTGCCATCACCCCTGTCACTGGGCCATCAGTGACCACAGGGGGAACCACAGGGGGAGGTCAGGGCTGAGCGGGGCACATCCCCTGAGCAGCGCCTGCCCGGTGGTGGCAGTGGAGGTGTGGAAGGGCCCGGGTGCCTCCCGGGGAGCTGTCGTCGCCCCACTCGCCCCATGGCCTGCGCCCCCCACTCCGCTCCGGGGCCTTGTCAGGGGAGCTGAGGCAGCCAGGCCCGGATCCAAGGGGGCCCGCAGTAGCAGGCATCTGAACAAGAACAGTTTTCGGGCGGGGAATCGTTTCCCAAGGTAATTGCTTTCGTTTCAAAACAGTTGATCCGTGGCCCTTCTTTTTCTGATCCAGCTCGCTGGCTCTTCCGTGGTCGGGGAGACCACGGCAGGCGACAGCGCAGTCCCTCGTTTACCCCTGCACACCTGTCACACTCACCTCCAAGGGCTCCCCAGGGCTCGAGGGCACCTGCCCAGTTCTTCATTTCACCTGGTTTGCCGTTCGCCTCTGGTGTCCCCATGACTTCCCGCAGGAGAAATGCCCCCTCCGCTGACCCCAACCGCCCGGGCGGAAGTGACCCAGCCTCTCTCCCAGAGTCCAAGACCAGCAGCGCTCCCGGGGAGGCTCCGCGTGACGAGGCGCAGCGGAACACGGCCCGCAGCAGGATATTCCCAGAGCCTGCCTGCCTGGTGCTCCCCAAGAACTCCGGCGGGCGGCCAGAGCAACAGACCGCAGAGGGTGGACCACGTAAAAACAGTCTCCCCAACGAGCTGCAGGCCCACGCGTGGGGGTGGCGGGCAGAGTGACGAGCTGGGGCCACTGCCCCGGGGTCCCGCCAGGTGGGACTGTGCCCCCAGGGGAAGCAGAAGCAGGGCCCCCACGCACTCGCCACGCCAGCTGACGGCCCGGGAGGTGCAGCAGGGGGGGGCCCGAGGAGGAGGAGGAGGAGGAGGACAGCGGGCGGGGTCCGAGGGCGTCTCCCAGGGGCGTCCTGACGGCTGGGCCACCCTCCTCGCCGGGCTCTCCCGCAGACCCACATCTTCTCCCTGAGGACCACCACACCCTGGATGGAAACCAGCCTCGGTCCCAGGTGGCCTCCTGGGTTTTCCTTCTCCTGACACCTCGTTAACCTCATTAGACATCTTTTGTGTCATTACTTCAACCTGGCACTAGAAAGCGGCTTCTATTTGCTAAAACAGCATCGATATTTCGCGGCTGAGCTAGTTGCAAGTTACCCAACCTGGTGATTATTTGGAGAAAGCCACTCAGAGCTCACAGACCATGTTCTCACACCCCAAGGCTCTGTTCTGCCTGCTGCGCTCAGCCCCCCGGGCCTCCGGAGCCCAACCCCAGGACAGGCACTACCCCCCCCCCCCAGGCCCAGAGGGGCGGGTGGGCAGTTGTCACTTAGGGAGAGGCCTGTGCTGGTCCTTCGGGGCCAAGCCCAGGGGACAGCACTCCAGTGCACACACCAAACCTTGCTGTGGTAGCTGAAGAAACTTCCGGCAAGGGCGGGCGGTTCTTTCCCATTGTGCCGACCCCCACGTCCCTGGGTGTACACGGCCTTTCTCCTGCTCCACAGACCAACACAGTGAGCATGGAGAGCACAGAGATGGGGAGCACGGAGATGGGGGAGCACGGAGATGGGGAGCACAGAAACGGGGAGCACAGAGATAGGGAGCACAAAGTTGGGGGAGCACGGAGATAGAACACAGAGATGGGGAGCACAGGAACGGGGAGCACAGAGATGGGGG
>NC_064818.1:84105575-84123381 GCF_023721935.1 Panthera uncia | reverse complement strand
GAACACAGAGATGGGGAGCACAGGAACGGGGAGCACAGAGATGGGGGCACACAGAGATGGGGGAGCACAGAGATGGGGAGCACAGAGAGCATAGAGATGGGGGAGCACGGATATAGGGAACACTGAGGGTGGAGCATGGAAATGGGGAAGCACAGGGAGCACGAGGATGGGGGAGCACAGAGATGGGGAGCACGGAGATGGGGGAGCACAGAGATGGAGAGCACAGGGAGCATAAAGATGGGGGAGCATGGAGATGGGGAGCACGGGGGGGAGCACGAGGATTGGGAGTACAGAGGGGGAGCACGGAGATGGGGAAGCACAGGGAGCACAGAGATGGGGAGACAGAGATGGGGGAGCCCGGAGATGGGGCAGGGCCGCTCTCCACCCCCAGGGTTGAAAAGGCCCACGGTTGCTTCCTCCCTGCTCTGTCCCACCAGGAAGAAATGGAAGCTAATGGTGTCATGCCGGGGGTGCTGTTTTCCCAGTGAGCCCTACTCCCCACGGGCTCTGGCTCCCCAAGGCTACTGTCAGCTGTTTCCAGCCCAATAATGTGTGTTTCTGTGCACTGGGAAGCATGCAAACCCGGCCAGGGAGATTCTTCAGGCGTCCTGCCCCGGGGGGGTTGGCGCAAACAGTCTCTGTCCGGACGCCAGGAGCCGCGGTGGCCTGCAGAGTCCGCGTCCCGCCAGACCCGGCACGAGGACTCCACCCTGCACTGCCCACCTCAGCGCAGGTCTCTCTTGCTCTCTCCAGGCACGGCCTCCCCCACCTGACGACCACCTGTGGTTACTTGGGGCTCCACCTCTGCCCACAAGGCCCAGGGCCCACGTCCTGGCCACACCTCCACACTGTGAGTCCCTTCTGAGACCTGGATGCCGGTATTTCCTGGGCTAGACAGTGGCCAGCGCAGGGGGGCTCCAAATGGCACCTGCACCTGACCGTGCGCAGGTGGCTGGCGGGAAGAGAAGGGGCCGCGCTGGCCGGGCCTGACCCTCATTTTAGCCCAGGACCACTGAGGAATCCAAGGATGTGAGACGTGAGCCAGGGCTCCCCTGTCATGATGCAGGTGCCTGGTCACGGTGGGAGAACAGACACCGCAGATGTCAGCCCCTGGGGGGGCCCTACATGGGCCCAGGCGGCAGGCGTGTGCGCGAGAGGGCACAGCCCCTACCCTGCAGCTCTGTGGCGGCCGTGTGCCTTGTCCTGGCTAACTCGAGGCACCACCTGCAGGGAAACTTGGGTTACTGCGCCAAGGCCTGGGTGTCAGCCCTGGTGGCTCCAGAGAGCAGGTCCTTGGTGGGGGACGCCACGTGCAGAGGCCCCCGGATTGCACCAACTGCTCTGGACAGCGGCCATGGCCCTGCAGCCCACGCCATCCCATTTCCTAGCACAATCCCTGCCCCCCAGGGGTTCCCGGCCCTTCCTCTGGCTCTTCCTCCCTCCCCCTTCCCAGGGTTGTTGGGCAGAAAAGGCCTCGAGGTCCCAGGATGCACCATCCAGGCAGTTAGCACAGATGTGCTCACTCAGAGATTAAGGATGGAGGTCAGATGACCAAACAGGAGAGGAGCAGGAGTGGGTCGGTCAAGTGCCAGCGGGGAGAGTACCCCCCATCCCAGACACCCCGATTCCACTGGAGGGAGGGTACCCCCCACCCAAGACACCCCGATTAAACTGGGGAGAGGGCACCCCACCCAGACACCCCAATTCCACCAGGGGGGAAGGCACCCCACCCCCAGACACCCCAATTCCACCGGGAGGAGGGCACCCCCACCCCAGACACCCCAAATCTACAAGGGAACCAACCACAAGGCCCAATCAGCAGCCAAGCTAGGATAGGACTCTAAAATTGCCCCCCACCAGTGCTAGCAGGATCAGTGACCTCTGTGTAGGCTCAGAATCAACGAAGGAAACACCGAAATGAACAAATCATAGAATGGTAGAATGAGTACTTAGGAGAAGCAATAAATAAACCACTGGTTGACCTAAGGAAAGGGAAAGAACTTGGGGTGGGGAGTGTCCCTGGTCACTGCCCCAGGCTCCCTCCCCTCCAACCTGCCTGTCTTCCGAGTCAAGTGGGTGCTACGCTGGGGGCGGCTTGGGTCCCCCACGAGAGATCAGGTGGTACCCCTCGAGGGCAGTAGCCGTGCAAAACCAAGCCAGGGTCTGTTGGGGGGTTGGTCACTGGACCCCATGGTGGGCCTGGTCTAACCCTGCCTCCCTCCCACCGAGAGGTCAAGGAGCTGAGAAGCCAAATCAAAGATAGTTTCAAGGTCAAGCCCTTGAATTTATTGAACACTCAGGAGGGTCTCAGGAATTTATTGAACCTGCAGGAGGGTCTGAGCAGCCTGGGTGAGGGCTAGCTAGGAGGGGCTGACGGGGGCAGAGGGGAGGGCCGGGTGCTGACCCGCGGACGTGCCGTCGGTGAGACGGGCAGAGACACGGGCACGGGAGTGCACACCCGGTGGCTCGTCCTTGGTGTTCTCTCCTTTAATCTGGCTTAACCCTTTTACAGCCTCTGAAAAAGCCGCGCAGACCCGGGGGGGAGGGGGTGGCGTTGGAGCGGACGCCCCGGGCGTGCTCGCAGGGAAGGACACTCGGGCAGGGCCCACGAGCCGCTGCACCCACTCCTCGGTCTGAAGAGTCTTTGTCAGCGCCAGGGATCCTCACTCATTAGCACTCGCGACCGTCCTCAGACTCCGTATTTCATGTGGAACAATATCTTCTGGGGCTGGGACGCAGGTGGGTGGTGTGGACGGTGCCCAGCGAGAGCCGCAAACTGGTGGCTTCTAGTTAAGGTCGGCCCCGGTCCCGGCTCCATCACTTGATCCTGTAGCTTCCTGGCCTTTCGGGAGAAAGGGAGGGGGTGGACGTTAGCCCAGCTGGCAGGTCCCGGGGTGGGGGCACAGCCCCGTCCACACAGAAGGACCGTGTACAGGTGCGCAGCGCTCTGTCCTGTCCCGGGGTCTGCAGGGGAGCCGGCTGAGCACCCTCCCTCCCAAGGGGGACAGTGACCTCTCCGGGTAGGCCCGTGGGCTGCGCCTCCCGGAGTCCCCACCCGGGCCCCGCCTGTGACATCTGCCCACAGCTGAGTGAATGCCAGTCCGTGGAGGGTTGAAGACAGGAGCAGGGGCTCCTCATGTGGCCGACGTGGGCACCATCCCTGACCATGACCCCTCCAGAGCTTCGTGCCTGTCCTGGGGAGGCAGGGCCTCAACTGCACCCTCACCCCACAGACACGGCAGCAGGACCAGGGTCCCTGATAGTGGAAGGAGATGCCCAGCGGGGAGTCCTGTGCTGCTCCAGATCCCACGTTCTCAGCCAGTCTGCTGGGCCAGGAAAAGTGGTGGACGGGGCTCCGTGGCCCTCGGTGGGATAAAGCGGCCAGCATCAAGGAGGCAGGCTCTTTCCTGTCCCCGTCCCGCAAGAAGCTGGCCAGCGAGTACTCGTGTCTGCAGTGCTGGGACCTCCCCAGGGCATAACCCGGACCGCCCTCCGGCCCAGGCACCGAGACCCCTAGTACGGATCCGTCACAACCGTGGGTTAACGTTCAGGTCCACGTCATCATGGCTGGGTAACGATCACTACCTTGGACGACGTGGGATTAGGGGCTCCAACCCTGCACGGCAGAAAATCCGTGTGTAACTACTAACTCCCCCAAACTGTACGAGCGGCCCAGAAGTTAGGCCTCTGTTGACCAGAAGCCTTGCCGATAACACACACCGTTGAGTAACACCGATTTTGTATGTGGTGTGTGTTCCAGACGTCATCTTACGACAGTCAGCTAGAGAGAAGACGACGTCACTGAGGAAACCACGAGGACAAGTTACAGCACGTACCGTCAAAGACCCGCCTACGAGCGGACCTGTGCTGCCCCGGCCGTGCTGCCTGTTTTCTTCCCTGCAGAAATCTACGTCCGTCGTGCAATTCCTTACCGCTCCTTCAGAAAGATTTGCTTTGTTTTCGACACACTTGTCCGGGAACCTCTCGACATCCTGTCTCCTTGGTCAAATGCTCAGCCATCTGTCTGCCCTGGAGAGACCCTCGGGGCTCCTCCCTGAGCTCCAGGCTGGCGGCCTGCACAGCCGACAGCCTGCGGGGGGCGGGGGGGGGGGGGCTCCTGGGCTCTCTTTTGGGTCAGCTTCCTTTTTTCTGGAACACTCACTCCTTTCCCGTTCTGCTGACTTGATTTGGAAGGATGCACTCTGCAGTAGCTTCCAGAGAAAGGCCGCGCAGAAAGGAACGCAGTGAGACCTTGCGTGGGAATGCCTCTGTCCGTGGGCACCTGGCCTGCCAGTCTGAGGACAGAATTCCTTGCTGCCCCCCCACCCCCCGGTGGTGAGGCCACCCGGTTCTCTCCTGGCCCTTTGCAGGTTTCAGCTTCCTGTTAGACCAGACGGGACGCGTTACACTCCGTGACCTGCCTCTCACACATCATCGTCACCCAGGGGCCGTGGTTTACAGCAGGGCTCACTCCTGGTGTGCGTTCTGCCGGCCCAGACAGATGTATAATGACAGGTGTCCGTCACTGTGCTGTCACAGAGCTGGCACCACCCTGAACATCCCCCGTGCTCCGCCTGCTCATCTCTCTGTCCCCCAGCCCTGCAGCCACAGGGGCTCCTACTGTGCACAGACTTTTCTCTCTTCCAGAACGTCATACAGTTGCAGCCTTTTCAGATGGGCTCTTTCACTCAGCGATATGCATGTGAGGCTCCCTCAGGTCTAGTCATGATGTGACAGCTCGTTCCTTTTTGGGGCCAAATGGTACTCCACGGTCTGGAGGGACCACAGTTTATTGATCCGCTCACCTACAGAAGGACATCGTGGTTGCTCCCAAGTTTTGGTAACTATGAGTGAAGCTGCTATGAACATCTGTGAGCAAGTTTTTGTCTGGACTTAAGTTTTGAACTCTTGGGAAAATGCCTAGGGGCACGATTGCTGGATCTCAAGTTCAGAGTACATTCAATTTTGTAGTAAATCACCAAACTGTCTCGCAAAGTGGCTGTGCCGTCTGGCGTCCCCACGGCATGAACGAGAGTTCCCGCTGACCCACATCCTCACCGGCATCTGGTGTCGTCCGCGACTGGATTATAACCATTCTAATAGGTGTGCGTGGTACCTCTCTGTTCTAATTTGCAATTTCCTAACGACATACAATACTGAGCATCTTTTCATATGCTTACTTAACATCTATATATCTTCTTTGGTGAAGTGTCTGTTCAGATCTGTGGCTTACTTTTTAATTGGGTTGTTTTCTCTCTATATTTTGGATAAGCAGTCCTTTAGTAGATGTGTTTTTGCAACTATTTTCTCCCAGTCTTTGGCATCTTATTTTTTTTTTAACTTTTAAAAAAATGTTTATTTATTTTTGAGACAGAGCGTGAGTGGGGGAGGGGCAGAGAGAGAGGGACACACAGAATCCGAAGCAGGTTCCGAGCTCTGAACTGTCAGCACAGAGCCCGACATGGGGCTTGAACTCACAGACTGTGAGATCATGACCTAAGCCGAAGTTGGACACTCAACTGACTGAGCCACCCAAGCGCCCCTATTTTAACGTTTATCTTTGAGAGAGACAGAAACAGAGTGCAAGGTGGGAGGGGCAGAGAGAGAGGGAGACACAGAATCTGAAGCAGGCTCCAGGATCTGAGCTGTCAGCACAGAGCTCTATGTGGGGCTTGAATTCATGAGCCATGAGATCATGACCTGAGCCAAAGTCGGACACTTAACTGACTGAGCCACCCAGGTGCCCCTGGCATCTTATTCTTTTGACAGTATCTTTCGCAGAGACAAATTTTTAAATCTTAATGAAGTCATTATCAATTTTTTTTGTGGTGCCTTTGATGTTCTATTTAAAAACTCCCTGGCAACCCAAGGTCACCCACATTTTCTATGTCATTTTCTACAAGTTTTACAGTTTTGCATTTTACATTTAGTTCTGTGACCCACTTTCGGTTCACTTTCGGGGAGGCGTAAGGTCTGGGTCTAGATTCGCTATTTTGCACGTGGACGCCCAGCGGTTCCAACACCATCTCTGCTCCGCTGTGTTACCTTCGCTCCTTTGTCAGATGTCAGTCGACTGCACTTATGTGGGTCTCCCTCTGATCCACCGACCCATCCGTCTACCGTTCCGCCAACCCCTCGCCATCTTGATTACCGTAACTTTACCGTGAGTCTGCAGGTCGGGTAGTATCAGTCCTGCAACCTTGTCTCCTTCAGTATTGTGTGGGCGATTCTGGGCCTTTGTCTCCTCTCCATGTAAACGTTAGCAGCAGGTTGTCGATATCCACAAAATAACTTGCTGGGACTTTGATTGGGATTCTGCTGAATGTCTTCATCAACTTGGGAAGAACCGCCATCTTGATGATATTGAGCCTTCTCATCCATGAACATGGGATTCCTCTCCATCCCTTTAGTTCTTGTTTGAGTTGACTCATCAGTTTTGTTGTTTTCCTCACACAGATCTTGTACATATTTTGTTAGATTTGTACCTAGTACCAGTTTTTGGGTACTAATGTGAATGTTCTTAATTTAAAATCTCACTTGTTTGCTGATGGTATATAGTAAGTGACTAACTTTTCCATCTTAACCTTGGATCCTGCAACCTTGCCATAATCACTTATTAGTTCCAGGAGATTTTGCTCAATTCTTTGGGATTTTCTACACAGCCAACTAAGTCATCCGGAAACAAAGGTAGTCTTAACTCTTCCTTCTTAATCTACCTCATTTTCCTTTCTTGTCTTGTTGCAGTAGCTAGGACTTCCCATGTGATGCTGGAAAGAAATGGTCTCGTTCCCGACCTTCAGGGGAAAAGTAGTTTCTAGGTTCTTACCATGAAGTACGATGTTCGCTGTAGTTTCTGTAGATGCTCTTTATCAAGTCAAGGAAGTTCCACTTGTGCCTAGTTTGCTACAAGCAGTTATCACAAACAGGTGCTGGATTCTGTTAAATGCTTTTCCCACACCAAATGATACGATCGTGTGATTTTCCTTCTTCGGCCACAAGGTGACGATACGTTTACATAAAATGGGTTTTGAATGTGGACCCAGCCTTGTACACCTGGGACAAACCCCACTTGGTCATGGTGTATAATTCCTTTTATACATTGTTAGGTTTGATTTGCTAATATTTTGTTGAGGATTTTCGCATCTGTGTTCAGGAGAGACACCGGTCTGTAGTTTTCCTCATACGTGACGTCTTTGTTCTGGTATCAGGGTGATGCTGGCCTCATAGGATGAATTACGATGTTTCCCCTCCACTTCTATTTTCTGGAAGAGATTATAGAGAATGGTATCATTTCTTCCTTAAACGTTTGGTAGAATTCTCCAGTGAACTCGCTTGAAAATTATTATCGGTTCGATTCCTTTAATAGATGCTAGCATATTCAGACTGGCCATTTCTTGTGTGAGTTTTGGCAGATGGTGTCTTCCAAGGCATGGTCCATTCCGTGTTAGGTTATCAGACTTGTGAGTACAGTTGTTCATAATGCCAGACCGACCTTTCACTCCACAGTTGAAGCTCGAGGCACAGATGTTTAGAAGCCTTAGGAGGTAGAGCTTGGGGTGTTTAAGGAGGAGGTTACAGCCACGAACAACGGATTTGGAGAGAATAAAGTTACCTGAGGGCAGGTGCAATTCTCTGGGCTGGGAAGGCAAAGCCGGCAGAGGGTGGAGTCTGACAGGGTGGGGTCCCTGAGACGCAGCCCAGGCCCTGCCTGCACTCCCTCCTCCCCTCCTCCTGCCCCGTGGACCCCGTGGACAGAGGAGGCGACGGAGCCCTCCGATGGGCTGTGGGGACGGCTCTGTGGGCAGCTTTGGTGCCGAGCCGCTGTGTCAAGGTGAGCCTGGGCTCGGGGGGCCGGGGAGAGCAGGCGTGTTTTCCTGCGTCCGTGAGCAGCAAGGGCATAGAGGCATCAGGCTCAGCCTGCACAGCCTGAGGCCGGTCACTCTGGGGAGGTGACAGGTCCCCTTACCGCTGGGTGGGTAACTATGTGTCGTCTGGGGCAGGAAGCCACCTTTCTTGAGCACGGTATCACTCCCATAACCCCGACCATTTCTGCACACACAGCACACGTCTGTGCAAAGGGGCCTGCCTCCCTGCCCATGGGTTCCAGGGGGTCAGCCGGCTCCAGGCCCCTTCAGGGTCTCACCAGGCTCTGCTGGTTACCAGGCGTCGGGCAAGGACCCCACGGGCACGTCCCCATTGTCCCTGGTGATAAAGCGGAGGCTGTGCTAGGGTCCCGGCAGGTGGCACAATGTGTCAGGGGGCTCACGCACCTCACACACCAAGAAAACACCTCTTATCCTCCCACGAAGCGCGATTCTGGGCACGTCCCTCACGTGAGGCACGTGGGGTGCTCCCCACGATCGAGAGAACGCGTGCTCTGAAGAGGCGCGGCAGGTTCCCTCTGATTCTTAACAGAACAATTCGTTTTTACACAGAGCCAATGCGCACTTACAATGTCCAAGTCCCGGGCAGCCGGGCTCATTTCCTTGAGTGGCACCGTGCCTTGAAATCTTTTTCTTCCCTCGTGCGTTTTCTGAATGTGCTGCTTTAGGTTTTCTTCCCAGAGCTCCTCTCGGAAGGCCCTGAGGGAACAGAGGGTGATGAGGACACGATTTCACACATCAAGTCGAGAGTCGAGTCTCGGCAATCCCTGCTCCAACAAGGGAGAGAGAATTTTCCTTTTTTCCTCCAGGCCAAAGTGCAGTCCTGGGGCTCAGGGGCTGTCGCCACGAGAATGGGGCCACCTAGGCCACCCGCTGCCCCTCCGGGCAGCAGCTCAGACAGGCCCAGGCAGTGAGAAGCCGCAAGAACACACGCCACGTTTTAAAACTTCACATCCAGGTAAGAAATTACACATTCAGGGCCGTGCACAGACACTACACGAAAGGGACAGTCTCTGTCTTCACAGGAAATACACAGTTGTGATAAATCCTTAAACGGGATTATTAAATTAGGATTTCAGACATACTTGCTCTGCCAACATCAGGGCTTTGGGCTCAAATTCTCTGCCTTTAAACACGAGGATGTTCAGAGTGGCACAGCATTCTGGGCCGCGCAGGAAGGGCGGCAGTGCCTGGTGTGTGAGGAGGCCCTGGAGTCTGGGGTGTCTGCCCAGGAACAGAACCACCCCCCACCCCCACCCCCCACCTCCCCAGCCCCCCCAGCCCGGGGCCTCCCAAGGCCCCAGCCCCACCCCCCAGTGGCCCCGGAGAATGGGGTGTTTGCCTGGGAACATAACTGCCTCCCATAACCCCCCTTGCCTGGGGCTTCCCCGAGGACCCTAACCACCCCTCCCCCCCACCAGCAGCAGCCTCTGTGTCGGCTTTGTTTGCTTTTCAGCATAACGGACACAGGCAGGACGGTGGCCTCCAGTCCTGCCCTGCACAGACCCCAGCGTCGGCACCTCTGAACCCCGGTTCTCAGGAAAGCCCTGCCCACAGGGCAGTCGGGGTCCGCGGGCACACGCTCGTGTGCTGTGGGGACAGCTGCATGCCGTCCATTTCCATCTAAGCCATTCCACGGGCTGGGGTGAGTCCTGTCTGCGGACCTGCAGGGTTGTCCCCGGGGTTCTGGGCACGAACACGAATGACTCCCCAGAAAAGAACACCCCTTTGCCGTCCACGCGTCACACCAGGACGACCTTCCTCTGGGCCTCCTGGTCCCCAGAATGTGGAAACACGGCGGTGGGCAGAGCCGGGACGTGCAGGCCAGGCCAGTCCTCCCCGGAGCACATGAGCCCCCCACCCACGTCCAGAGCTCGCCTCTGCTCGGCCTCGGAGCGCCCGGGGCGGGGCCGGCAAGAGGGGGCACAGGAGCCCCGTCCAGCAGTGTCCCCGGCCGCCCATGGCTCTCCCTGCGTGCCCGGGAGGGGTGCAGGGTGCAGAATAGCACAGTCACAGCATCAAGTGTGTTGTGAGTGAAAGAGCCGAGAGGAAAATGCGCGTGCACGCACACGCACACAGGCACACACACGCGCATGCCCGCACAGGCACACAGGTCTACTTCTGGTCTGCAGCAGCTGGGGAAGGGTGAGGGGCCCAGCGGTCATTCCCGGGGTGCAGATGCTGGGTCAGCATCGGGGGTGTGCTTGGTCACCTGCACCGCAAAACTGCAGAAATGCCACGCCCCCAGCAGCTGCTGTTCCCGCCCTGCCCCGCCCCCCGCTCCCCTTCCCCCTCCCCCTGGCCTGCCCCAGATGCCAGCAGGTGCCAGTGAGTGCTGGGGTGTGACCGCGGCCACCAGTGGGCAGCGGGGCTGAACTCGGACCCCGGGACCAACCTCATTTCTTCACTTGCTTGCAATGACTTCTCTTTCCTTTGCCTCATGTTTCCGGGTGGATTCACTGGCATTTTCTCATTGTCTGCCAAATCCACGGCACAGGGAATCTTTGACACCACCTAGGAAAAGGCAAGACATTTTCAGGAACCTAAGGAAATGCTGCCGTTCACACAAAGCCAACCGCCCGCAGGCAGTAGACTCATCCTTCCTCCGAGGAGGCTGCCGGCTGGACGCTGGTCGGTGGGAGGGCAGGGTCCGAGGGGGGATGCCAGCGGGCCTGGAGAGCTGCCCGCAATTCTGTCCGCAGGGCGGACAGGGGCCGTGCTCTAGAGTGGGTTCCACGCCTCTCGAGTGGGTGCGGCTGTATTTTGGATCACTGAGTTTCAAGCTGATAGGTAAGTGCTCCTGCACAACTGACCCGTGAGAAGGTAGGAAGCGTCCTGTCATTGGGAAGCCTGTGTTTGTAAACTCACTGCTCTTGGATCCATGACGTCACGGATCAGCACGGATAAATGCTGAAAACCCAGGAGAAGCACTCGGGGCTGGCTTTTCCTGATAAAGCCCACCGATTCCAAGTGAGGACCTGCAAGGTCCATGGGATGCAGGTAGAGAACAGCGTTCCTGTCTGCCGGTCCCCGGCCCCAGGTGGGATGCGGCGCCGCCCCCATCGCGGGATGCCCGGCGGGGCGCAAACGTGTCCTCTGGTAGCGCCAGGACCCTCCCCGGCAGCCCCAAGTTCACGGATGGCGGAGAGAGGGCACAGCTAGGGCAGAGCAAGATGCGACAAAGGTTCACATGTTTCTGGAAGCTCTCTGAGAATCGCAGGCCATGTGAATTCATTTTGGAAACAATTTCCTTTCTAAGTTATGGCTCTGCATAAAATATGTCCAAGCAGCACCGTAAATGCTGGAGTACTCCTTACGTCTAAGGGTCTGAGGACCTGATGCCAGGATTTCTGGTCACCCGGGCTCTTGGATTTCCTCATCCACCTCTCCGGAGTCACACCTTTCATCGCCTGCAGGATCCCCCTTCCTCCTTGTCTTCCCAACCCCTACCTGGGTTTGCCTTTCTAGAGCCTTCCTTCCCTCCTCCCTCCTTGGGCCACACCCAGGTGTCTGCCTGGCTCTCCTAGTGTCCTAACCAGCTGCTGCCTCCACACTTTCCTGACTCCCACCTATGATACGCTCCCATGGCAGGTGGGCTTTGTAAATGTCTCCTTTGGTGTGGCCCTGTGCCCTTGAGGCACTCCCCAACTCTCAGGGAGCAAGCCTGAGAACCAGACTGATCTCTCCCTATGCCAGGGGGCTTTAGACTTGTGTGTGTGTGTGCACCTATGTGTGTGCACCTGTGCCCGTGTATACCTGAGTGCATCTGTGTGTGTACACACCTATGTGTGTGCCTGTGTGTGTAGCTGAGTGCATCTGTGTGTATGTACCTGTTCATGTGCCTACCTGTGCATGTGCCTGTGTGTGTACCTGAGGGGACCTGTGTGTCTCCATCTGTGCATCTCTGTGTGTGTACCTCAGGGCACCTGTGTGTGTGCACCTGGGCCTGTGTCTGTGTGTGTGCCTCTGTTCACATGTGCCTGCCCCTGAAAGGAGAGCACGCCCTTTAGGGCATTGTGAGGGGGGCAGAGGGAGAGACATGGCAAGTGTGGGTGTGGGGAGAAGGGCAGGGAGGGAAGGGAGGGAAGGGAGGGAAGGGAGGGCAGGGAGGGAAGGGAGGGCAGGGAGG
This sequence comes from Panthera uncia, assembly GCF_023721935.1. Taxonomy (NCBI): domain Eukaryota; kingdom Metazoa; phylum Chordata; class Mammalia; order Carnivora; family Felidae; genus Panthera; species Panthera uncia. Next base: position 84,111,369 of record NC_064818.1, on the reverse strand, counting down.
GCAGGGGGACTCCCGGGGAGGGGAGGGGAGGGGAGGCGGGGCTCTGACCAGGGGCTCCTCCGGCTGAAGTCTGCAGGGGCCCACGTGCTGCTACCCAGACTGTGTCTATAATCACCTCATGTGCCACAACACCTCTAAGTGGATTAGCAGGGCAGGACCTGGTCTGCCTGGTTCATGTGCCTGACTCTGGGAAGGTGCTTAACCCCAGGGGGTGGGGGTGGGGGTGGGGGTGAGAGAGGGATGAGGGAGGGGCAGGGGGGGGGGGGGGGGGGGGGGGCCAGGGCTGGCTTAATCCCAGGGGGGGGGGGGGGGGGGGAGGGGGCTGCCACACTTTCCCAGGAGGACTCCTAAACATTTCTCCAACAGGAAGAGAAGACAAATAGAAATTCAGTAGGTGAATTTATATATATATATACGTATATATATATATATATATATATATATACGTATATATATATAGCCACAGTTTGCTATCAGTACAAACACCGAGGAGGAAGACGTCCCACATACCCAGTCCTCTGCTGAAAGCAAGGACCACAAGCAGGGACGGACAGGAGGCACAGCGGCGCCCCCACGCCCTGCAGGCCGCCAGCCCTCCACCTTCTGGGGACAGAGCCCACACACAGCACAGCCGCTTCCTGGGGAGGCCGGCGGTGCCGGCGTTCACGGGTCCACGTTCCCTCTGCCACATTGCCCACAGACGCGCGTCTCCGTACGCGGATGCCAGGAGTCAGACTGCGTGTATTAAAGCACGGGGTCACCAAGAGCTCAGAGAAGCTCGGATTTTTAACTTAGGTATTTTCCAACACGTTGCAGCAACAGCAGCGGCCACGGTGGCTGGGAACGCGTGGCCCTAGCGGGTGATGGTGTGGCAGCCACTGAGCAGAAGGAGCCTCTGTCCTGTCTTTACTGCCACTGGGGGGTCCCTTGCGGGGACAGCCTGTCTGCCTCCGCCCACATTCCTACTGAGCTCTTTAACTTAAAACAGGATCGTTCTTCAGATCTCAGACAGCGGCCTTTGTCCCAAGTACAAGTGTTAGCCTGTATCTTTTGACTTTGATTACGGTACTCTGGGCTGCCTAGAAATTTCAGTTTCATAAAGTTAAATTTTTCTTTTTTTCCTTTTTTTGCGTTTACTCATTTTCTGAGAGGGCGCACAAGCGGGGAGGGGCAGAGAGAGAGGGAGAGAGAATCCCAAGCGGGATCCGCACTGTCGGCGCAGAGCCTGACACGGGGCTCGAACTCACAAACCACGAGGTCGCTGAAACTCACGACCTCAACCGACTGAGCCATCCAGGCGCCCCGAAGTTAAAATTTTCTATTTGTAGTTCCAAAAATTCTGTATTTCCTATTTGATTTGTGAGGCTTTTTGCCACTCCAGATCATACAAATATTTTTGAGTTTCTGTGCTACAAAATACAACAGCGACTATGCACAGTATGTCCGTGTGGTTCACAAATTATACAGAACACGATAACCTTCCTCTTCTTGCAGAGTGTTGTGGACGTCACATTGCCCACTAGAGTAAACCGTGTACAAACAGAAGCTAGTTCCAGCGATCCCACTTGCGGGCGCCCCCCCCAAACTGAAAGCGGGGTCTCAGACAGACACCCCCGTGTCCACGGCAGCAGATTCACAGGAGCCCGCAGGTGGAAGGGACCCGAGTGTCCACCGGGGACGAGCGGGTGAACGCAGCGGTCCGTCCACACGGCACGACGTCCCTGAGCCTCGAGGGAGGGAGACGCCTGCCACGCGCGGAGGAGCCCCGGGGTCGCGATGCCCGGTGACAGAAGCCGGACGCAAAAGGACAGGCCCGGTGTGACCCCACCCTCGCGAGGTCCCCGGAGCCGTCACGTTCACAGAGGGCAGGCAGACAGACGGGGCAGGGGAGGGGACGGGGACCTGGTGTCTGATGGGGACAGACCTTCCTTTTGGGGGGACGGGAGAGTCCTGGGGACGGAGGGGGGGTGGCTGTGCGTGGGGTGAGCGTGCTGGGTGCTCCTCAACTGGACACCTGAAAACAGTTCACACGTTTTACGTGACGTGTGGATCTCACCCCCATCTTACAGAAGGAAGGCTTCCACGCAGCGCCAGTCGCCAGCCTCCACCGTTAGTGCCGCTTAGATACAGCTCCGCCAACGGGGCCGGGAGCCGGCAGCCCCAGCAGGCTCAGCGGTCTCTTGGTCTTGACAACCCGCCCCTGCGATGTGGGGAGAGGCTGGGAGGGGGTCCCTGCAGCCGGCAGGGGGCGGGTGCACCCCGGACCCGGGCGCCAACGGGACAGGAGCGCTGCTGTGGGGCCGCGTGCACTCGGGGCCCGGACACAGGAAGAGTCCAGCCTGACTCGGGCACCCCCCGCCCCCCCCAGCAGCCCTGAGCCCGCCACTGGGAGCCCCCTGCCGGGTCCGCCCCGATCGGCATCCTGCAGGGCGGGCTGAGGGGGAGCCTGGCCGACGGCAACAGGCGACACCTGGCACAGGCGACCACGGATCCGGTGTGTCCGGCCCGAGAAGCCAGAGCCTGGCCGAGTCGGAAGCCTGGTTGGGGGGGGGGGGGGAGGATGGCACCGGCACATTCCTGGCCGGCAGGGGGTTGGGACCCCAGGAGCCTGTGCAGGTCTAGGAGCAAGGGGAACCTTCCAGAGTGGCCACACACGCTTTGAGGACCCGCGGAAGAGTGGGGGCCCAGCGGGCAAGGGGAGGAGATGCCTGTGCAAAGGCCCTGTGGCAAAGAAGAGGGTCTAGGTAGGATGACAAGGAGGCTCTGGAGGGCACTGGGGGGCGAGGTACAACAGGGTGAGGAGGGCGGTCAGTAGACACAGACACGGAGGCTGGTGCCCGTGAGCTGTGAGGACACAGTGTCAGAGGACTGCTCGTGACCATCCGCCGGAGAGACCCAGGGATGGAGGTAGAGATGATGAGGCCCGGCTCCTGGGGACAGAGCCAGCCTTGGGGACGCCTGACCCGAGGAAGGTGGCAGGACACAAGCAGCTTCTCACGGGGTCAGGGGGGATGCTCGCGAGGAGAGGAGCTGCAGGGGAAACAGGGCACCTGCCGTCCAGGAGCGGGGCGGCACCACAGGCAGGCCTGGGCAATGGTGCCGGGACCGGCCGAGGGAAGAGGTCCGTGCGCCGCAGCAAAGCTCCGGGAGGCCGGGAGCAACAGAACTGGGGCCACAGAGGGGGCACTGGCAGAGGCCCAGGGGAGGAGACGGCAGAACCTGTGCACGCCCGCCTGGTGGCCTCTCTTTTCTCCCTGTGGTCACCTGCTGACTGAACGGTAGAGGCCAGGGGAGTAGTCAAGCTTTGCAAGAGCGGGTGGGAAGGGGTGCGTGGGCGGGAGAGGGGAGGGCCGGGATGCCCCGATCCCACGGCAGAGCCTAGCACCCCTCCGCAGCAGAGCTGGGAAGCCAGGGGCCGGCCGGGAAGGGACAGCTGGGCACTTGCAGGGTGGCGTTTCCAGGGGGCCTGGGTGACAATGGGGCACAGGCCCTGGGCCAGGAGCTGGCGCTCCGGGAGGCAGGGGACAAGCCGAGCCTGGTCTGGCCGTGCACAGGAGTGCCGGGCACGGAGGCCATGGGGCTGTAAGCACTGGTTTCCTAATTGTTTTCTGGCAGTCCTGCATCGCGGTCCCACTAAGAGTCCTGATCCTTCGACGGCACATTAACTGGCTGTAGGTCAAGGATGCCGTGTGGGTTTGCTTTCATACGCTCAGCTGGGGGGTCGGGGGGGGGGGGGGTTAGGGTGAAGCATCTGCAGAAGCCCGAGCCCTGACCCCGCGGGGACACCCAGCCTCACAACCTCCTTCCTGCATGTTCAGAAAGCCCCAGAAATGTTTTATGCACCTTGTAGGCCTCAGGGAGGCGAGGGCGTCCTCTGCAACAGAGAGGAAGAAGCAGGACGCAGCATGGATGGCTGCCGTCCCCTCCCAGCCTCCGGCACGGCGTGGCTTCCCGCCAAGCCCCTTGGGCAGGGTGTTCGCCCCTGGAAGGACCCTGTCCCAAGGTCAATGGCTGGGGGTTTCCCACAAGGGTGGCAATTCTCCTCCACCTGCAGCCGACACCACTGGGTCTCCTCACGTCCTCACGGCCGTCCTGCCTGAGTCCAAGCTGCCCCTCACCGCCAGCTGACCGGCTCCCAGCCAGGCCTCCCACAGCCCCTCAGGGTCAGTCACGCGCTAGAGCAGCTCACAGAGCTCAGGGCACAGCGGAGGCTGCAGCCTGGGAGCAGCTGCGGGAACTGCCACATGGACGATTCGCGGGGCCACACGCGATGAGACGGGGGGGGGGGGGGGCCGGGGGGAAGTTTGGGGGGGCCACGGGGGGCGGGGGGGGGGGAGGGGCCCACATGGGACAGGCGGGGGGGGTGTTCACGGGACAGGCCGGGGCCGCATGAGACAAGCGGCGGGGGCACATGGGACAGGCGGGGGAGCACCCGGGACAGGCGGGGGGGGGGGGGCCTCGCGGGGGGGGAGGGGGGGGCGCATGGGACAGGTGGGGGGGCACACAGGACAGGTGGGGGGTACATGGGACAGGCAGGGGGCTCACAGGAAAGGGTGGGGGCGCAAGGGACAGGTGTGGGGAAGCGTGAGGAGCCGCACATCCTCTCTGGGCGCCACCCTCCCGCACCTGCGGGGCCGTTGGGATGGGGCTGAAAGCTGCAAGCCGCGCTCAGGCGGTCTTTCCGGGGACCAGCCGCGTGACGAGGCCCCACCCTGAGTCACCCGTCAGCATCAGCTGAGGCAGGCTCCCAGCGCTCCCTACGGTAATAAGACACGCCCGTCACCCCCGGCCCCATGGGGTTTCGCAGGTCTGTGGGGGCAAAGCACAATGTATTTCTCGTCAGGCCGCGGTCTCACAGGCCGGCGTGAGTCTCACACGGGGTCTCAGCTCGTGCTGCCCTATAATGCCTTCGAGACCCTCGTGTCAGTGGGGTATCCTGCTAGCTCACCCTTTTCCGTGGCCACGGGGTGACCCCGAACTTGGGATACAACTTACAGCCACCCATCTCCTGGCATGCCAGTTGTTTCCACCGCGCTGCTGTAATCGAGCTCGGACGGCGTCCTCGAGAAGGTGTAAGTGTGCAAGTCGTCCTGTTCCTGGAGCGACGGCACACGAATCTTGGATGCTTACGTGCCGTGCAAAAATGCGGGTGGTGACAGAGAAGACGGGATGGGAGGACGTAGCACGTCGCCTGTGACGCAGGCAGGCGTGCGTGCCGGGCAGGGAGCAGAGGGCAGCCCGCCCGGGGAGGCCACGCGGCGAGAGGAGGCAGGAGGCGCCGCTTCCTCCCAAGTTGCTGTGGCTCTGATGTGGCTCTAACGGTAAAGGACCACTGGAAGTGTCCGCGGGGAAGTCAGGTGTCTCAGGGCCTAGAAGGTCTGAGAGCCACCCGCTCTCCTGTCCCCCCGGCCAGGTCTCCTTAGTGAGAAGTACAGGCACGAGCAAACACGCCCCGTGTGAAGGGCCGCGGTCACAGTCCCGGCTCCACCTGGCGCTCCGGGGACCCAGGGGCCAGCCCCGTGGGCACCGGCATCGGGACTGTGGGCACCCTACCAGACCCCGCACTTGGATAAAAGGGCTCCGTGTGTCTTTTCTCTTCAGGTGACAGTTGCTCTGCTTCAAAGGACAGAGGCCTCACAAGGAACGTGAGGTGGCAGCAGGACTGGGCACAGACGTTCCCATTGGGACAGCGCTGGCGGCCGGCCGGCCAGACACGAGCCTCCCGTGGGCGGAGAGCGGCCCGGCGCCCAGTCTGGCGTGGAGCGTCTGGTTCCCCCCCCCCCCCCCCCCCCCC
>NC_064818.1:84093574-84105475 GCF_023721935.1 Panthera uncia | reverse complement strand
CCCCCCCCCCCCCCCCAGTCCTGGCTCCTCACATGAGAGGAAATAGGTCTGTCAGCGGGCCGCAGGCTCCATCTCTGCAGCGGGCACCGTGGCCCCCGGACCGGATGAGACCCCTCCCGCTGGCGTCCTCGTCCCAGACTCCTCTGGGGAGGCAGGGGCTTGCCCAGGGCCTCCTCCGCTGTCCTCCGGGTCCGGGCTCGCTCCCGCCACTCCCGCGGTGCTCCTTCGTCTCTGGGGAGGACACGCGGCACGTTAGCCGTGGGGCCAGAAGCAGCCCCGGCACAGTTTCCCCCCAAACCCTTTCCCGTCCCTCCACCCAGATGGGAGGCGCCCGTCTGCTCCTGTCCCACGGCGCCAGCTCCATGCGAGGGGACAACACAGGCCCCCCCCCCCCACCCCCCGGGGCTGAGCAGCAGGACCCTGTCCCCAGGGAAGATGTGGGCTCTGGCTGAGCTCAGGAATCAGAGGCCTTCACGGTCCCCGTGACACCTGAGTTCCTTCCTTCCTCTCTCTCTCTTCCTTTTTTTAGAGAGGGGGTGGGGGACAGGGAGAATCGCAAGCAGGCTCCATGCTCGGTGCAGAAGCTGACGGGCGGGGGGGAGGCTGGATCCCATGACCCTGGGATCATGACCTGACCTGAAACCAAGAGTTGGACGCTCAACTGCCTGAGCCACCCAGGCGCCCCAAGTTTCACTTCTATGGCTGAGCTTCTTGGGTCCACCCCCAATCCCCTCCGCCAGGGAGCCTCCATGCTGCCGGCACAGCTTGGCCCTGCACGGTGACCTTCCAACGGTATCCGCCGGACTCACTGCCTGCCCCGCGGAGGTGGGGCTGCCGCACCGGATGCGTGTGGAATTTCTGAACTAAACGGAAAGACCAGCCCCTGGTTTGGCTGTGGTTGCAGCTTCCGGGATGGGGTGGGGTCCCAGCAAATCCTCACCTGGCCCTGGGCTCCACCCAGCTCGCATTCTGGAGTCTGGAAGCTCTCTCCCCAGCCCCACGCAGGCCCCTGCGAGGCTGCTTCCTGCCTCCCCAGCTCCCAGGAGGTTCCTGAGCCCCCTCCCCCAGCTGAGCCAGGCTCCACCACTCATCTCCGCAAATGGAGCTGTGACCTTCCACGACCTGGCCCCTGCTGTGCCCCTGGACAGGGGCTCCACCCGAGTGTCCGCTACCCCTTACCCACTCCTGGAGAGGCACAGGGGGACGCTCCGAGGGCTTGCATGTGCACAGATAACCAGGTGGCGTGACGGGGGTCCACGGGGCTGTGCTGAGTCTACGCCACAAGACGGGACTCTGCACGCTGTCACCAAGGGACCACAGAACGCCAGCGCAGGCCCGAGGCAGAGAAACCAAGAAGACAGCGCTCGCTTGCCCTTGGTACTCAAGAATCTTCTCCCGCAGAGCTGTGCAGCATCCTGGGCGCCGCTCGAGCCCAACCTCGTGGCAGGAAGCACACGTCCTCCCGGCCACACGCCACGGCGACCGCAGCCACCCCAAGTGCCACCTCCCTGCACGCTGTCCAGATCGTAGGACTCGCACTGACACAGGGCAGAGCGAGGGATGAGGGGGTCCAGAAGGGCGGGTTGGGCGGGTCTCACAAAACACCATAAAGAAAGGAACCTGGAGGGAGGTGGGGAGGGGGACCCTCCTGCAGCACCGTGAGAGGCACCCCAGCGGTCAAGGTCATGCCAGTACGTTTGCTCCAGAAGGGCCGGCAGAACCGCCCTGCAAAGCCACCTGTGCTTGGCCCACACCTGGAGCTGGTGGTAAAGCAGCAGATCCGGGACTCCAGCCGAAGGACTCTCTGGGGGGCCCGGGGGGGCGGCCTGAGCTCCAGCCGGGGGCCTGCCTGGCATGTGGCTGATGACCAGTGTGAACGTGCCCTAGAGCCGGGACTCCAGGCATCAGCCGCACGTCAGTCATCAGGACGACAGCGCGGGGGGTGGAACGCGGCGAGTCCTGACCAGTTCTGAGGGCCGGACACCTCCCTCCTTCCACAGGAAGGGTCGGGCCCCGTCAGCACGTCCGGCGCGGGGAGGACACGGGCGCACCCCTGCCACACTGTTCCTGGGCAGTCTGTCCCATCAGAGTCCCCAGAGTAAACGCACTCGTGCGGGGAGATTTCAGGACTGAGGAGGGTCTATTCACACGGGGTGTGGCAGGCGGCCCCGGGGACAGAGCAAGAGCCCTGTGACCCCAAGCCCCGGGGAGGAGGGACGGAGAGGCTGCCAGGACCCAGGCGGCACTTACACGGAGGTGCAGGGGGAAGCAGGACCCTGCCCTCCCTCTCCGCCTCCTCTCTGATCTCCTGCTGGGGCCCCCATTGGCCAAACCCAGCCAGGAGGTGAGGGGCACTGGGGTGCCGTGGACGCAGTCCATGCTGGACGGCCTCCTGGGGCCCAGAGCGCAGTAGAGACGGGCGGCCGGTGGAGCTGGAGGACAGAGGAGCCGGTGAGGACAGGCCCCGGCCCGGCCCCCCGCGAGGCTGACCGCAGCTGCAGGCAGCGCACAGCCACCCAGGCAGGGGCAAGAGGGAACTGTGTCGGTGGGTGCTTCTCTTTTTTTTTTTTTTTTTTTTACGTTTATTTATTTTTGAGAAACAGAGTGAGACAAAGTGTGAGCGGGGGAGGGGCAGAGAGAGAAGGAGACACAGAATCCGAAGCAGGCTCCAGGCTCTGAGCGAGCAGTAGCACAAAGCCCGATGCGGGGCTTGAACCCATGAACTGGGAGATCATGACCTGAGCCGAAGTCGGACACTCAACCGACTGAGCCACCCGGGCGCCCCGCCTGCATCCTTTTTTTAATTTTCAACTTTATTCTTCAGAGCTAGAGAGAGCGAGCGAAAGCGGGCCAGTGTGTGAGTGGGGGAGGGGCAGGGGGAGGGGGAGGGCCTCAGGCAGGCTCTAGGCTCGGCACAGAGCCTGACCGGGCTGGGGCTCGATCCACGACCCCGTATCATGACCTGAGCCAAAACCAAGAGTCGACGCTCAACTGACTGAGCCCCCCAGGCTCCGGGGAGCAAGGCTTCAACGCACAACCTTCCTTAGAAGAGCCCCGGGAGCCAGGTGATCGGGAAGAGGGCAGGAGGGGATCAAGAAAGAACAAGGCATCTGAGAAGACGCTGGGTGGAGCCGACGCAGAGCAACGACCCCCCGAGGCCTGTGCCCACAGCCGCCCGCCCGAGGGAGCCAGCCAGCAGAGCACCCCAGAGGAGGCAAGAGCAGAGCCTTCCCCAGAGAGAGGCAGGCCCCGCGCCAGATCACTCACCGTACGTGCTGCTCCCTGGGGGCCAAGGCCCCGCTGTCCTCCGCTCTCCTGGCGGGAAGCCCCGCTCGCTGCCGTGGCACCAGGGCCGGCAGGACGCTCCTGAGGGAGGACATCTTCCTTCTACCGTCACAGACCCCGCGGTGAACACTCCCCCGCGGACGGCACGCGCTAGAACACAAACATGCAACACGTCCGAACGAGGCCCGTGGGGGCCGATGGTGAACGCCCACGGGCGCCCACGGAAGCCCGAGGCCTGGCCGCTCCCAGGGCCCGGCAACCCGGGGCTCCTGCCTCGGAAGGCTCTGGGTGGCTGGGAACCGGAAAGACAAGTGGACTCGCAGAGAGGAAGGCCTCCTCCTTGTTCATAACGAGACGGGGGAACTGAGGGAGGGCGGGGGTGGGGGTCAGGCCCCGGGGACTCAGTGCTGGGCTGGCTGCAGCTGGACACCCACACTGCCCACCTCCAGCGCCTCCCAGGTTGGAATCGGTCGACAACACTTTGGTTTTCTCCCGAGAGTTTTCAAACCTCAGGACGGGAGAAAGAACGGCACAATGAGCCCCCGAACACCTTTCACGGGGAAGGAAGTTTTCCATCGGCCGGACCCCAGCCTTTCAGACTTACTTTTCCTAACGGCCCCCCCCCGGAGCGGGGCCACGGACACCGCGGACCACTGGACACGCGTCCCTGCCGTCCGCGGGGGCTGTGCTGTGCAGCGCCACAAACCACAGTAACCGCTAGGATTCTGTGCTCCCCAGGGGCCGATTCGTGTCCCCCTGGAATGGTACCGCCCCCTCGTGTGAGTGTATGAGCTATATTCACCAGTAAACGTTCTCTTTCTTTGTCCCTCCATCCACACGCGTGCGTGCACACGCACACGCACAGGGTCTGAGTTTCTGGGTAACTGTAACCCCAAACCAGGCAAGCATCCACCACATGACAAATGCCGACAGGGCACAGACATCTACCTGACGTTTTAAAAGATCACGGAAAGTGGTATTACAATGTTGGCCAGATCAAGACAATACAGCCTGGCTTTTAAATTTTACCTGAGAACACGTCTGGAGCCGGAATGTTCTTTCTCCTTCGTGTTCAGAGCCGCCTTGAGGTTTGCAGGTAACTCTGCCGGTAAGAGCTGCTTTGCAAGCACTTCCTCCTGCTCCTTCTCGACAATCTCCTGCCTCAGCCTCCAAAAGCGCCTGATTTCCTCCTCGCCCGGCCAGTCTTCTGGGGAGGCAGTGGACTTGCCCAGCTCACTCAGGTGTAGCTTTTCAACAGGAGGGAGAAAGTCTGCTTTTTCTTTTAACCTCCCCCTTCGATCTTGAGAATTCACAGCGTCCTTGTCGGCCACACGCTCTGCGGACAAACACAACGGGGGAGGTGGGGGCTCCGTTGGGTGCGTCGCGGCAGCTGGTCAAGTCACTGGTGGACACGGTGCTGTGGGCCGGCTGCACCTCTACACGGCCCCCCGGAGCCGCACGACCCTGGTGACCGGCTCCCTCCACCCTCCGGCCCTTCCACTCCATGTCTATTTATACAGATGAAGCACACTTCTCTGTTCCCCCAGCCTTGATCTTTTAATAGCTTTATTTCTAATTAATTCTTGGCCCAGGTGCCTACCGTGTATGCTTGGCAAGATCACTGTCGACCCTAAACACTGTCCTCTCCAGGTAAGTTACTTGAAAGGAAGCTCGCCAGGAACACTCTTGCCTTTAGGATTACTCTCCACTGTCCCCTCATGGACGAGCAGCCCCACCTCCTGCCCCCGCCCCCACCAAGGCAGAGTGAGGTCACAGGTCGAGCTGACACAGACTTTTTGGCTTTAGGTTCAAACTCGTAATACAGACACTTTGCATCTGGCCATCCTTTCTGAGAAATGACCCTGGATTCTGATCCGTCATTAAGAGACGAAGCCAGTATATTCTTTGGGAAACAAGGGTGTTTGCGGTTTGCAGCAGCAGGCAGGCAGTAGACGAGGCAGAGGCATGGAGCTGTGGGCGCCCTCCTCGTGCCCTGGGCCCTTGCCATCCCGGGGTTTGCCAGACTCACCTCCTACTAGCACCCGCACATCTGCGCCTGGGTGTTTCCTCCAGCCCACGAGGGCCAGCGTGCAGGGCTGGGGACTGTGCGCCCCTCCGTTCGGCGAGGCATCGCTGGTCTGGAGCCCGTGTGCCCTACTCCCCCACTCTGCTGTGCAGTAACCCCTGGGCCTGCGTCCAAGCGGGAACCCTGTGACTGCCGAGGCCTTGTGAGACCCAGGTCCTGACCCGGTCCGTGGGGGCAGCACCCGAGGGGCTGTGACTGCTGAGGCCCAGTGGGGGCTTCCCACCTCTGTTGGCCTCCTCCCCTTCCCCACGTCCCCCGCTTCAGCCTCCATGCTGCCACCTGGATCATCTCTCGAATCAGTTACTGGCCCTTGAATCCTGACTCAGGAACTGCTGTTGGGGGACACAAACTAAGACACTTTGCAAATACAATCGGTGTTTACGATGACACATTCTGGGGTCATTTGTTTGGATTTGGGAAAAAGATCAGCACTTCCTAATTACTTTGGCCATTCCTTATGTTTACTGAGACAGACTTAGTAATTCCCACACTTTGACTGTATCACATGTGTAACTATCATGGCTGCTTCAAGTCTAGGCGTTTTCTTAATCTAGGAGCTGTGTTTAAGCAGTAAAGATTTCGATGCTCCGAAGTAAATTTTCAGAGCACTCACTTTTTTCGTGAGCATTCAATTACAATTCTCTTTTACGTCTACTTTGTCTGAGTGGAACCACAGTGCTCCTTCCCGGTTAGATTATCTCGTGAGCACGTGAGAATGCCTGGCTGGATGGTCCGCACGTTGAAAACACAGGATCAAATGTTGAGTGAGCGTGCACCCAAAAAGTGGCAAGACCACGGCCCCTTGCCCACGAGTAAGGGCGTGTCACTGCTCCTGTTGTGAAATAGTTGTCGGACGGGCCGAGGGAATTTCCTGAAGCAGGTGCCTGGTGAGGCTTGCTGGTGAGGAGTTTCATTCGATTTACCCAGTGAACTTTTACCAGATCCCACCCTAGACGGGCTCTGCAAGGGGCGCGGAGAGCGCAGACCCATGAACACAGAACCGAGGAAAGACACAGCTCCGACAGGCCGGCACGGACCCCCGATCGCGGTGTGAGTCCAGCAGAGGCCACGCGAGGCCCAGCGTGCTCCCCGTGACGCCACTGAGGAGACAGGCTCCCTGGGTCCTGGTTTTAACAAGCAGTGACTTCAGTTCTAATGCAGTTTGGTGCAGTGACGGTCCCACCAACCTGGAGAAGCTGACCCTCGGGGAGGAGGCCGCTGCATGGTGCAGGCCTGCAGGAAGGCCAGGATGGCACCCAGTCCCTTCTGCACGATGAGGGGGGCGGGGAACTCCAGGGGGCAGTGTCTCAGGTTCAAGGCTCTCAGTGTGGTCACGTTCCCTGTGAGAGAGGAAACCACACCTTCACACACTCCTCCATGGAATGAAACAAGGAGGAAAGATTAAAAATCCTATTGGGAATTTGGGGTAAAATGATACGACAGATGTCTGAGCTTTGCTGTAAAAAAAAAAACAACTCTGCAGTGGAGGCAGATCGCACAGGGGAAGACCAGGCGAGTCACAAAAGGAAATAAATGAAACAGAGTGAATGGAAGAGACGGTGACAGCCCTGAGGCAAAAACCAGAATACGAAATTGCTGTATCATCTGAAACGCAACAAAACCTCGGGGAGGACAACGTGACCCATACTCAGGAAACAAGCGTCACTAGAAACTGTCCCCAAGCAGCTCAGATGTTGGATGTAGCGAACAAGAAATTCCAAGCAGTCACAAATATGTTCAAAGCCACGAAGGAAACCATGTTTAAATAATTACAGAAAAATATGGTAAAATGACTCAACAGGGATGAAATGTCGACAGAACCAGAAATTATAAAAACGAACCAGCTAGCAGTTCTCGAGTTGAAACTGCAAAGACCGGGGTGGAAAGTTCTCTAGAGGGACCCGGCAGCAGACACGCGACGGCAGAGGACACAAGTGAGCTTGATGATGGGAGAGAAACGCCATGAGATGGGGAGAACTCTGGAGGCCCGCGGGACAGCCTCACGTACGCTGGTGCACACGCCCGGAATGAGAGCTGCAGAGGACCCAAACGGGGCCCGGCACGCTTCTGGGGAAACCACGGCGCACGTGTCCCCCGCTCGCTGACAGACGCCAGGGCAGTGTCCACAAGTTCACCCCAAGTAGGTGACCGCCAAAGGCAGTCACGCCTGGAAACATCAGAGTCACCGAAGACGCAGACAAACGAGCTTGAAAAGCACAGAGGAGCGACAAACCATCACACACACGGGCACAGGAGTGACTTCCGGGTCAAACAGTGGAGGCCAGAGCCCAGTGAACGGCACGCTAGCGTGCTGACAGAAGACACCTGCGGGTCAAGCGCCCTGAGCCCACCCAGACGGCCCTGCAGGAACACGGGCGAGAGGCAGCCGTCGGATCGCCCGAGCTGCCCGGCGGCGGTCGGTGACCCGGCTCAGGGACTCCACGTCTCCCCCGCCGTTCGCACAGTTTCAAGTCCAGCTGACCGCCCCTGGACGGAGGGAGAGAGTACAGCAGCAGAGGACAGAACCCGTGAGCCGCGAGGCCAGCAAACACAAAGTAGCAGGATCCGGAGCAGAGACGAGAGGGGACGGGAAAAGAAGGGCAGACTCGAGGCCCGCAGGACACAGTGGGGATGCCGACACCCACCGAAGGGCGGCCCAGGAGGAGAGAAGAAAGGATGAGAAGGAAGCAAGGTCTGCAGAAAGAATGTCAATAGCCAGGGGTTGTCCAGCTCTGATTAAACACCCCGCTAAAGGTTCCAGAAGCTCGGTGAACCCCAAGTAAAGCGGATGCAAAGAGAGATGCGTCCAGGCACACCGCAGGTAAACTGCTGAAAATTAAACACAAAGAGAGGAGTTTTAAGCAGCCAGACGAAAAAAGATTCATCGGTTTTAAAGGAAAAACAGTAAGACTGACAGCTGGCTTTTCAGCAGAAGTTAGAAGCCAGAGGACGATAAAGACATTTTGAAAGTAGTGAACACACCTCTGAAACCTGGTTCTCTACTCAGCCAGACAGCCTCCAAATATGATGGAAAATAAAGATGACTTTTTAGAAAACCAAACTTGAAGAATTCATTACCAAAGAGGAAACGATAATACTAAAGGGAGATCTTCAGGCCACGATGGTCCTCCCGGGTGAAAGCAGGCAACTTGAGAAACGAAGGTTAAACATGTAAGAAAATATAAATAAATACTGACAGTTTAAGATGCGTTTGTGGGATGTATAACAAGATGTAAAAGCAAAATCTATGAAAAACAGCCCAAAAGGCAGGAAGGAGGCAACGGAACTAAAAGTGGTGAAGGTCTGACTTCAGCCGACGGTCATCGGTCAAGGATGGACGGCATAGTGTCTAGAGAACCACTAAATGATGCTACAAACAGTACAGTGGACAACTCTGCTTCCCGCAATGTTGGCGTAGCTCCAATCTGATCAACTCCCTGCAGATAACCAGTCTGCAGAAACTGGGCAGAATATACACCACCCGTGGGCAAGCCAGAAGTGAAAAGCAGGCAGAAACTAGAGGGGGAGTGACAGCTTCCAGAAGAGAAAGACACAAACGCGTGTACCATCTGTATGGCTTTCTGCCTGACGGAAGGCCCCAGAGGGCCCCACGCGGGGCAGCTGTAACAGACAGAAACCTATGTGACCTTGTAGTGCCAGAGGACAGACCACAGAGCTACTGCACCAGCCAGAAAGCGAAGGGGTGCACTCCGGACAGAAGAGGACCGCCAAGGGGGGCCCTACATCGCCGTGCAGACGGCCCACGTGCAAATCCCTGGCACGGTCCTGAACTTCCCGCACACAGCACGGCCGCACCTGCTGCCTGATGCCAGAGAGACAGTTGGGAGTCTGGGTTCTCTCAACTTAGCTATTTAAAAAAAAAATTTTTTTTTAAGTTTATTTATTTATTTTGAGAGAGGCAGAGACAGTGCAAATGGGGGAGGGGCAGAGAGAGGAAGACAGAGAATCCCAAGCAGGCTCCGCACTGTCAGTTTGGAGCCCGATGTGGGGCTCGAACTCATGAAACCGTGAGATCATGACCTGAGCCGAAACCAAGAGTTGGACACTTAACCGACTGAGCCACCCAGGTGCCCCTCAACTTACCTATTTTTAAAAACCAGTACTCTAAAGAGGAAGATAACAGAATCCAGAATCTCCACAGTGTATCTACCGCAATGTCCAAGATAAAATCCAAAAAATTATTAAAGGAAAAATTTGTTTATACTAAATGAAAAAAAGAACTCTGCACAGAAAAATAGAAACTATTTTTTTAATATGAAAATCCAAGGACTGAAAACACAGTATCTGAAAAAAAATTACTAGACGGTTTTCACAGCCAATTAGAGATGACAGAAAAAGATGCATGAACTTGAAGATACTTATCTATCTTCTCTGAAGAGCAGAAAAATTACCTTTTTAAAACGTACAGAAGGTCAGTAATCTGTAGGACAATAACAAAAGGTTGGACAAATAAATAGAGACAGGAACAGAAAAATATTTGAAGAGTTAATGACCAAAATCTTTCTCAAATTTGGCAAAAAGATGTGAATTTCAAAACTGGATAAGTTCAACAAACACCTAGTAGGAAAAATATAAAGAAAACCACAGCTAAGGACCTCAGAGTCAAAGCACTGAAAAGCAAAGATACAGAGAAATCTTGAAAGTAACCAAGGCCAATGAACACAGTTCATAAAGGAGGACAAAGTGAGTGACCTCAGAGGCCTGAGGGCAGTGGAACTTCTTTAAAGTCCTGGATGAAACAAATTCAACCCTTATTTTTAATCAACAATATCCTTTGAGAATCAAGGCAAGGGGTACCTGGGGGGCTCAGGCTGTTAACTGTCCGACTCCCGATTTTGGCTCATGAGCTCACGGTTTGTGGGTTCGAGCCCCGCGTTGGGCTCTGTGCGGACGGCGTGGAGCCTGCTTGGGATTCTCTCTCTTTCCCTCTGTGTGCCCCTCCCCCACGCTCCCTCTCTCTCTCAAAATAAATAAACTTAAAAAAATTATTTACATCAAAAAAGAATTAAGGCAAAATGAAGACATTTCCGGAAACGTAACAATTTTAAGAAACCTGAAGAGAAGTTCTTCAGGCTGAAGGAAAAGGACACCAGCTGTATCTTCAGGAAAGAGTGAAGAGATGTCTACGTGGAATGCTACACGTTAAGCAAACACAAAATACATTTTCTCTTAGTTTCTCTAAAAATACGTGACTGCTGAAAGCCAAAACTGTAAGTCCGTGTTGCAGGTTTATAACATAGGTAGACCTCATCCGTAGGACAGGCTGAGTATAAGGAGGACCGGAGAGAGCAGGCCGGTATGGCTACCAGGTGGTGACGTGAGGTGGTGACACAGGACAGCGCTAGCTCGAGGCATGCGTGGTGCAACCCCGACAGCAACCGTGAGACGGTAGAGGCATGTTAAGAAGAATAACTAAAAAGTCAATATAAAAGTTAGAAGTCTAAGTGATACCCAATCAACATGCAGTCATTGGAACAGAAAAAAAGCATTGAGACAAACAGCAAGGAGTGAAACGACAGCCTGAAATCCATTCATGTCAATGATTATATTAAATTAACCAGTCTAACCACTTCCGTTAAAAGGCAGAGATAGTCTGACTGGACGGAAGAGCAAGACCCCGCGACATACTGCCTACCAGCCATGCAATGTACCCACGGAGAGGTTCGAAGTAAGAGAGTGGAAAAACACATCACGTAAAGAGTAGACAGAAGAAGGTTGCAGCGGCCACACTAGTCCGTCCCGAAGGGCCCGTAAGCACCTGACAAGGTTCACGTCGGAAAACACCTGGAGATGCCGCGTTTTGGGGCTTGTGGGAGCAGCCACGGCAGCACTTGGGGGAAATCACAGTTGCCACAGCATGGGTTAGAAAAGCAAGGTTGAAAACCAGTGATCTAAGCCTCCAACTCAACAGGTTAGAGAAAGAACAGCAAGTTAAACCTAAAGAAACAGAGACAGTAAAGAGCAGAAGTATGAGACGAAACGAAACAGATGCGGAAAGGAGAACATTGTCTTCTGCTTCCTCCTCCTCGTCATTCACAGCAACGAAAGTGAATGAAAGTGAAGGCACCGCCCTCATAAGTGTCCCTGCAGATCCACCCCAAGACCGCAGTGCTGAGCCCAAACTGCAAGTCGCCGGGACAGCCCATCTGGAGGATTCAACTTAGAGACAGTTCAAAAGGAGGGTCCTGGGTGGGGGATGGGCAGCGAGGAGGGCACCTGCCGGGATGGGCACCGGGTGTTGCCTGGAAACCGATGTGACGATAAAGTTCCTATTAAAACCAAAAAACACAAAAGGAGGGTCCTTGAAACAGACATCGTCTGAGAGCCGTCAGTGGCAGAGCCCTCCAGGAAAGCGAGGGGAGGGTGAGTCCGGACCCGCGGGCCCCCCGGGAGGCACAGGGTGCAGCGGGGACCAGACCGGACCGGGCCCGGGAGTTGCAGCTGTGACGCCAGCTTTCCTGAGCTGTGCACTGGCTACAAAGCGCCACATCCTTCTTCTTTCTCCCCCC
>NC_064818.1:84065001-84093474 GCF_023721935.1 Panthera uncia | reverse complement strand
CCCCTTGCCCCCCCCCCCCCCCCCCCCCCCCCCCCCCCCCCCCCCCGTTGACACATCATCACACTTTCTGCGAAGAATGCAGGTCCCCGCATAACAGCTCGTGGGAGCCGCAGGGTCTGGGGCCCCGAGGGACACAGTGGAAGCAACTGTAAATAGTAGCCAGCTGGCCCCCGCGACTCACCTGAAACGCCCACTACGGGTTCCACTAACTCAAAAAGGCAGCATTTCACAGCCAGCTTTTACGGTAATGCTTGAATACTTACCCAGCTCCACAGGTAACATTTTGATAGGATTTCTTTCTAAAAGCAAAGTTTTCAAATGCCTTTAAAATAAAACAAAAAATACATAGTTTAAGAAGCAGAAAATCAAATGACCATCCCTAAAAGACACCGTCAAATTTCCTCCTCTACCTCCTCTCCCTGGAGTCGGCTTCAGCGTGGGCACACTCGTTTACGGCGTGCCCCGCGTGTGGCCCCCGTCTCGGCATGGGCCAGGCTCCCCCGTCGGCGAACTGACTCTTGGGGACGGGCGACTCTCCGTCAGGCGGCCCGTCCTGCGGGGCGTCCAGCTGCCTCCTTGTCTCTACCCACGAGTGCCAGCGGGACCCTCCCCGAGCTGTGACAGCCGCGGAACCCAGGGGCACCGCCGCCCTGCAGGGGGACGGGACTCCTGCCCGCGTCTCCTGCGGCCTGCTGTGAGGAGGCCTCGCACCCTAAGGCGCTCCGCCACCAAGTCCTCCCCGCTCGAAGTGCCGGGAGCCCACTGCGGCGCGGCACGCTGTCCGGCTGGGGAGGGAGAATCCGTAGTCTCAGACGAGGAAGCGTGGCATCGGGGCATTTCTCCCTGCACCGGGCTCCAGACCCCTTCCTTCGTGGAACACCTAACACCCCTGCAAAATCTCTCACCAACCAGCCATGGAGAGAGAGGACAGAAGGAGCACGAGAAAGTAACACTTTTTAGCAACACTAAAAAGTTACTGATTGAATGATAGGGAAAAAGGAGTATTTCACCTTAAATTCTATCTTTCCCCTTTTACCATACTGTGCTTCTTCTGTTTTTCACACGTCATTCTTTTTTTTTTTTTAAAGGTTTATTTATTTTAAGAGAGGGAGAGAGAGAATGTGTCAGCGCAGAGCCCAATGTGGGGCCCAAACCACGAACTGTGAGACCATGACCTGAGCTGAAATCACGGGTCAGGTGCTCTGCTGACTGACCCCGGCGCCCCTCCCGTGGAATTCTGAAGACTCATCATACACTAGGGATCAATTTCTTTCTCTCCTTCACTTTTTAGGGACCAACAGCTGAAATCTGGCATAAAAAGACCACAAACACCCCGGCTCATGTTTCCAGGCTGGGGGACGGGCACCCGGGAAGAGGGCGGGACCCCTCCCCCCTGTATCTCTGTCACCCCGGGCTTTGCCGAGAGACGTCTGGAGAACTGTCAAGTCGGCCATAGTATTCAATCTCCACACCTTCGCTGCAGTACACGGCCGGCCAGCCGGAGTCCCAGGCACACGGGGCTGCTGACCGTGTGGGGATGGCCGCCGGCCACGACGGGGTCGCCCTCACAACCGCCTGGAGAAAAGCTCCCACCCGCCTCCTCCTCTATTGCGGGCCCAGGAGTCGCCGAGCCCTCAGCGGCCCCAGGAAAGCAGCCGGGTGACCGCGGGGCTGGAGAGCCGTCCACCCTGCGTCCGCGCCTTCGGCCCTCCCGCCAGAGAGGAGGCCAGCAGCCGAACGCACCTACAGACCCCGCGTGTGAATCCGTGCGGCGGGTGGAGGGAGGCCATCTCAAGCCTTATCTCCTCCCCTTGGACGGTGAAAACATTAAAATCCAGCATCACGACTGGCCAGGGTCTCCAAGATTTGAAAGCGGAAAGGCAACGTCACAGACACACAAGTGAGAGTTCTCCCATTCTGGGCCAATGAAGTTTAAGTTCCGGACCAGCAACCCCAAAGGAAAATCAGATCGCCAAGGGGTGAGACGACTTTCTTTGCATTTACTCCCTTGGTTTTCCTTACTTACGTGAGGCCTGAAAGGAACAGATGTTATCGGTCAAACTTTTCTCAGTGTATGCAGAGTGAGTCATGTCAACGCCATCACTTCAACCACCGGGGGCTGGTTTAGCCCCAATCGTGGGGTACAGAAACGACCCGAGAACGGGGCAGTGCCTGCTCCCCCACACGATGGACAGACCCCGCGGTCTGCGCCCCCGTGAGCAGGCGGCCGGTGCCCTGGACGTCCCCGCCACCTGCCTGCTCACGGGGGCGCAGACCGCGGGAACCAACCACTCACCAAGGAAGCGTCTTCCCGCCTTATGCAATGACAGGTTTGAATATTCTCGTGCACACGTTAAATAATAAATTTGTAAATGTTGACCCCTAGGCACTGTCAGTCCATGGGCTGTTTCACAGATTCTCCACGGAACGCATACACCGCAGTGGCTTGCCTGGGGAGGCGTGTATGCTGACATACAAATTTCTCTCTCTCTCTGCTAGCAAAGCTTACACATCCAGGACAATGAGGGGGGAGAACATTAGTACTGGCATTGCTTTCATTAGGCCTTTTGGAAAGTTTAAGGTTTTTAATAAGCCCGTAATTACTTAACACTTCTGATTAATATGTTTCAGCTCTTCGGCAAGCTGATCTAATTTTAATGATATAATGGGCTATAAATCACATGCAAAATTATATCTTAAGTGATATTAAGCAGCTGGCTTTGACTGGCAAATCAACAAATTCCAAAATTGGAGAACCGTGTGCTTATTTTAGAAGAAAGAGCAGCGCTTTGGGAAGAGGCTTTCGTTTGTCTACACTCTGAGGAGCAAACCCTCTCCTCAACTGTGCTAATGCCACAGTCTAGGGACAGAAAGCACTAAATTATCCTCAACACAAAAGATGAGTCACCCTGGGAGGAACAAAGCCTTCCTTCCCAACCTGCCCTAACCACCAGCTCAGAAGACTCACGAGGTCGTCAGCTGGAAGGGACAAGGTGGGCGGTGGGCGCGGCCCTCAGTCACCGTCACACCGTCCTGGCTGGAGCCAGGGACAGGGTTCTGTGCGTCCAGCGGCACCACCCACAGACCCCGACGGCCCCAGAGCTCCAGGAAGATGGCTCCTGGCTCTGACTGCCCCCTGCTGGAGACCCCAGCTTGTCATCAGAAGTCAGCTGCTTCCTTGTGGGGCCTGAAAAGGCACAAAAGATTCACACATGTTCTCTTACTGTTACACGGACAAAACGCTCACTTCTTACAAAACACTTCAGCAAGCAGTGAGCCACCCTCCAGGCAAGTGAAGGGCCTTTACAGCCTCCCGCTCTGCTGCCTGGAGGGGCCACCACGGCCGTGTGCGGACGTGATTACTCACGTAAGAACTGGGGGTCGCCCTGGGACACCTCTCTTCCTCCCATGCCCTGAACCAACCTGAACCCCACCGGCCCTCAAGTCCACCTGGCACTCTGCCTTGTCAGCCTGGCCCAGGCTGCCGCCTCTGGTGGGGACGGCCGCGTGGCCTCCTAACTGGCCTTCCACGACCACCCTCGCCCCCCTTACAGAGTGACCTCAAAGCCAAGTCAAACTGCAGCCCTCTCCATTCCAACCCACTGGGATTCCCAAGCTCTTTCAAAATGAAATCCAACACTGCATCCCTGGCCTGCTAGCTGGGCTGACCCTCTTTCAAGGCATTTCTTGTCCCTCTGCCTCCTGTGTTCCTCTCTGGCCTCCCTGCCGTCCCTCACGTCCACCAGGCACACGCTCCCAGGGCCTACGCATGTGCTCTCCTCTGCCCAGGAAGCGCTGGCATTAAAGGACAGCCTACAAGGGTTACCGGGCTTTCAAAAGGGTAAGAAACACTGATCTGGAAAGACGTGGGTGCTAAAGGCGACGGGGTCAGGACGGTAGGCCGAGCTCCCAGAGAGCGTGGCTCCCGGGGGAGTGCCGGTGCCAGCTGACCCTTAGCTGCTGGGGAGAGTCCACGTGAGGAGGAGGGAGGGAGGCGAGGCATTTGTTCTAGAAGCGGGGGTGCTAGGAAATCCCTGGAATCATAGCCACGGGAATGTGGGGTTTCCAACTCTCCAAACGGAAAGCATTTCTTGTTATTTACCGGAAACTAAAAGATATACACGAGGCCTCAGGAGCACAGAGGCCGGCTGCAGCTCCTCAGCCATATTTCTGACCTTCAGGCAGCTTCCCATGAGGAGAGTCAGAGATGGATCCAGGTGTTGCCAAAACCTCACGGGTGGCCCGGCAAAGGCACTGTGGCTGCCAGCATCCCCTACCCTAAATTATAACTACAGTCAAGTGCTTTGTTGCATCTCCTAGCTGGCTTTAAAAATAGCGTTAAAAGCTTCTAGCTGAAACCAAAATTCAACCAGGAGTAGGAGCTACGCGGCAAAAGGGCAGGCACTCAGGCATCTGAAAACGTGCTGCTTCTTGAAGTCTGGAAACGCGCAACTCACTTGTGAGACCCGATCCCAGAAGGAAGAGCTCTGATGCTGTTGTAGCGGAAGTCCAGCCACGCGAGGTTTGGCAGCGACTGGAAGAAGTCTGCGGGAATCTCGCAGAGGGCGTTTCTTTGAAGGTGCAGTTGCTTCCAGGGAAGAGAAGAGAACGTTCTGTCAACTAAGCACGTTTTGAGCCGTGACTTAGCCAAGGCGGTTCCAGAACAAACACTAGCTTTTGCAACCACATACACCAAATTGAAAGAAAGCTCACACTAACCGATCCTTACGTAGTTTAAACAGCAGACGAGGGAAAGAGAAGCACCAGGACCCCTCGCACGCCTCGCGGGCCGGACAGGGACTCCACCACCACCGCGCACACGGGGCTTTTGCTACAAACACCCCTCAGACCAAACGTACTTCCCGAGCTTTAAACCCCTTTTCCCCTTCGTGGGCCCCCACACTCAGCGCTTCTCAGGCTCCACGGTCACTGCCCCCGCCCTCGCGCCCTAGCACTCAGCAGCCCGCGGGCCTCTGCTCCGTGCACAGGCAGCAGGAGCGGAGTCTGGTCGGGGACCCATCCCAAGCAGATAATTAAAGGAACCTAAAAGACAGGTGCGCCACGCTGCTCTCCGAGGCGCCCAAACACGACCCCAGCCGCCACCACCTCGGCAAGGGCTCCAAGCGCCAGCCCAGCGCCATCAAGTCTCCATGAGGCGTCAGAAGGAGCAGGAAGGAAGGCTGAAGATGGCATGTGCCGCGGGGACTCTGGCCGGGTCACGTGGGCACGTATGATCCCACAGTCGGGCACAGCACGATCGTGGGTGGAGAAGAACCCCCTCGATGGGGCCGTTACAGGTCGTAGGTCACACCTCCCTACCCAGGTAGCAGAGCGCAAAGTCACGAGAATGGCCTGGAAGCCACGCTTCCTGGGTTCAAATCTAGATTTCAAAACCTTATTAGCTGAGGGACTTTGAGCAAGTTCCCAAACCTCTCTGGGCTCCAGCATCCTCCCCTATGAAGTGGCTCGGGGGACCCGCCTGCCAGACCACGCTAAGCGAGCGGTGCGGGGTGCATGGGAGTGCTAGGGAAGCACCAGCCACCCCCTCGGGCCACGCTGTCCCCACGCCCAACTCTGCCTCCGAGGCCGTCCTCCGAGCCCCTTCACGGGTCACGACAGGAGCTTTACAAGCACACAGAAAGCAAACTGTCCCGCCAGGCAAGGCGTGGGCAGCTACCCTGCTGGCCGCAGACGGTCTCGGGGACACGGGCTGGCGGTCACTCTGGCAGGGGTGTGCGCACCTCGATGAGAGGCCGCAGCGTGGGCTCCAAGCCCCCCAGGCCCGCCGTCTCGGGGCGAGCTGCCTCTAAGTGCCCGACTCCAAAACCGCAGTGGCTTGAGGGAACAGCCAGGTGACTGCGCCCCAGGAGCCCAGCCTCCCTCCAGGTCCGGCGAGACCCGGGGAAGCTGGGCCCTCCCGCGCTCCAGGACCGCATGTGGCCGTGGAAGCGGTGGGCGTGCTCCTGGCGACTCCGGCGATGGCTGCTTCGCCGGCACGTGTACCCATAACCCCTCGAAGGCCACGGCGCCGTGCGGCCGCCTCCCTCAGTGATTGGTTGCCATGGCGATGACATCTCTATTCACGTCTCTGTTTTCCGAAGGGCATAAGCAGTTATG
This sequence comes from Panthera uncia, assembly GCF_023721935.1. Taxonomy (NCBI): domain Eukaryota; kingdom Metazoa; phylum Chordata; class Mammalia; order Carnivora; family Felidae; genus Panthera; species Panthera uncia. The sequence goes on along the minus strand of NC_064818.1, from coordinate 84,087,357 downwards.
ATGCTTCTTTATGAAGCTTGAAAAGCAGGCTCCTTCTTCCTTTATGCACAGAGGTAACACAGTCTCATGGCACCATCAGGGTCCGGACTGCCAGCTGGGAGCGTGTGCCCACGCAGAGGGCACACAGCAGCCCTGACGACCCAGGAATTCACTCCAAGAGGTGGGTGCTCAGGGAGGGAGGGCAAGGCCGGTGGCGGCCTGGGCAGCAAAACCAGGGCGTGTCACGTGCAGCAGAGGATTTAGTCCTCGAGCAGCCACTTACGATTAGGGCCTGCGGCTTTGCAAAAGCACTCCCAAAGGTCAGTCCACACCGCAACGGTGCAGCGTGTCTGGTGTGTACCATGCTGTGGACACTGCGGTCCAGTTCTTGCAATGACCCACAGCAATATGCTCACTCTCGCGTTCCAGATGGAGACGAATGAGATTTAAGGAAATTACAGGAGTATCAGGCAGTAGGAGCCCCGCTCACGTCAAAACTGTGCTCTGGGGGCGCCTGGGTGGCTCAGTCGGTTAAGCCTCCGACTTCAGCTCAGGTCACGATCTCATGGTCCATGAGTTCGAGCCCCGCATCGGGCTCTGGGCTGATGGCTCAGAGCCTGGAGCCTGCTTCCGATTCTGTGTCTCCCTCTCTCTCTGACCCTCCCCCGTTCATGCTCTGTCTCTCTCTGTCTCTAAAATAAATAAACGTTAAAAAAAAAAAAATTAAAAAAAAAAAAAAAACAAAAAAACTGTGCTCTGACCGAAGCTTATTCTAGAAATCACGGGGGGTGAGACAGCGCTCCCTGGATTACCAGCTGGCACAGGCCTGGCGAAGACACTGGGCACAGGGCAAAGTCCACGGGTAATGTCAGCAGAGCAGGGCTGAGAAACGGTGGTCAACTGACTCGATGTGTGGGGGTCTGTGGGCGCGGTGTTTTACGTGAGGTCAAGGGTGTTATGGGCAGTGGTTTCTACCACTAGCTCTTTGGTGCTTAAGACCCTCTGAGGAGACAGGATGGATATCACGGTCCAACTCCACGAGGTATTTGCATTGGCTCGTCCCCGTACCTCAATTCCTCACTCTGTGCTGAGCCGCACATGAGCCCCTGAGTCAACCCTCTTCTGTCTCATTCTGGAATCTCTCTCCTCAGGTGAGGCCTCCAAGTAAAAGCCATTCATGTCTACCAGGCAGAGGCACAAATGAGAAATGCCCCACTTACTTTAATGTTGGGGATTTTAAAGATCTCTTCTAAATGGTGAAGGCCACGTTGACTCAAGTCTAAGACCGATGAAAGGACGACCCCCTTGACCTCCTGGTGAACCTCTCCGGAGGGGGAGGCAGGCACGCTGCTAACTTGGCCGGCACCGCGCTCTGGATCAGCCGCCCCAGGGGGCAGCTCGGAGGGGCCGCTTCCGTCCATCTGCCAGCCGCCGGGGGACCACTGCTCATCCTGCGCGCTCTGGAGTCACCTGGAGACAGAGAGGGAGACACGGCCACAGCTAGGTCACTGCCACACTCACCCAGGTGGCACGGGGTGGCTATGGGGCAGATCAGCGACAGTGTCACTTGCTTACAAAACCACCATTTTTCATAAACAGTATCATATTTGACACTCAAGTTCTAAGGAAGGAAGAAAGCAGGAAGTCAAGAAGGTTCTGATTAAACATGAGCCTCACTTCGCCGCACAGAGTTCCAAGATTCCACTTTAAGCTCCTGGAAGACACAATGACCCAAAACAAGAATGGCTATATTAGGGATGAAAACGTCAGAAGGTTTCAGCCTGTAAGCCGATACGTTCCTCCCGTAAACGTGGTGTGGACGGATCCCCCGTCCACACTGCGTACTCCTGCTGAGGTTCTGAGCTCTCCCCCGCCCCCCATCCCCTCCACCGGGTACCAACCTCCCCGAGCCCAGGAATCCTGCCCGTTCGGCTCAGGGAGCAGCGCTGGGTCTGGGGAACACAAAGTTAGGTGCTGGGAAAATGTGTCAAAAAAGAATCTTCACTTTTAGTTGTTCCACAATATTCCCAAAGTAGTTTAAGAACTGCTGCTCACCAGCAGCTCTTCTGGGGAAGCACACTTCCACGTGCAATTTCTAACTTTTTTTTTAATGTTTATTTATTTTTGAGACAGAGACAGAGCGTGAGCAGGGGAGGGGCAGAGAGAGAGACACACACAGACTCCGAAGAGGGCTCCAGGCTCTGAGCTGTCAGCACAGAGCCCGACATGGCATTCAAACCCACGAACCGGGAGATCATGACGCGAGCGCAAGTCAGACGCTAAACCGACTGAGCCACCCAGGTGCCCCTCCACGTGTAATTTCTAAACAACAGATCCAGCGGTAATAACACACATCGGAATGCTAATGGGCTCACACGCGATCCCTGGTTAACGTTCCACTTGGCTGCTACACGAGCACACGCACATACTTCCTTCCCGCGCTTGTGCTGAGGAGTGCGAGGCTTGGGGTAGTTAAGGAGCTGCCCAAAGGCCGAGCAATGAATGAGAGAGGGCGACCCGCGGACACCCCGGGCCTTCCCTCATGGATCCTCTCCTGGGAATCAGCACCGGGAGGGCTGCTTCAACCTCCTACAATCCTCCTGAGGGGAAAAAAAATCTCAAAACGAGAGCAAAACAACAGGACCTGAAAATGGGTAGAGCGGACTCCTGGAGGGGCGGAGGCTGCGCCACGTCCCCACCATGCCTGCCTCAGTTTCCCCATCTGCACCAGACCTGGTTGGGCGGACCGTTAGTCCTCAAGTTCCAGGCCTGGGGTGCACAGCCTTTCCCGGGGCAGCCGGACGGGGCACAGTGGGCCGAGGGGGCACCACCTTCCTTCTGCTGCCTGCCCCCCATCTCACCCCTGGCACCCTCCCACCCCAGCCTCACCTATGGCGCCCTCCCACCAGGCACCTCCCCCCCTCACCTGCAGCGAACCCCCACCCCCACCCCACCCCCCTCACCTGCAGCGCCCTTCCCCTGCACCCTCTCCTCACCTGCGACAGTTCCCCTGTCCCCCTATCTCACCTGGGGAGTCCTCCCCCACCCCCCCCCCCTACCTGCAGCGCCCTCCCCCCAGGCCCCCCCGCCTCACCTGCGACACTCCCCCTTGTCCCCCCATCTCACCCGCGGCTCCCTCCCACCCCGCTCTCACCTGTGGCACCTCCCCTGCCTCCCCCCACCTCACCTGCCGCGCCCTCCCCTCCCCCCCCCCCCACCCCCACCCCACCCCCCCCCACCCCACCCCGCCTCACCTGCGGCGCCCCTCTCCGCGAGGAGGAGCTCGCTGGCACGCGGGGAACCGAGAGCGGTGCAGCCCAACGACGCAGGCCGCCAGGCCCACGCGGTCGCCATGGAGACGCCCTACGGGGTCCCGGAGGGGCCAAGCCGCGGAGCACGCGCAGCCGCGGGGAGGGCGGTGCGCCTGCGCCGGCCGCGGAGGCGCGTCCTAGCGCGCGTGGGCTGCGGCCCGCGGTCTCTTCCGCGCGGCAGGCGGTGGCGTCCCCGGGGGGCACGTGTGCCTTAGTCCGGAGAGTCGGATGCGCGCGAGGAGGACCCTTGCGGCCGCGAGGGCGAGCAGACCCTGGGCGGGGCGCGCTCCACGCAGCCCAGCGGCCTCCAGGACCCGCGAACCCTCCCGGGGTCCTGACCTCGCTTCTGCCCCGCGTCCGCCTGGCTCCTCCGAGGGTCCCGGGATCGCTGCCGTCACGCGGACACGACCACCGGTGGAGCAAGGAGCCCCGCGTGGGCCGGGGCCAAGCAGGACTCCCTCTGCGGCCGGGCGTTCGGGCGGCGGCAGGCGGACGCCCAGGCAGACGCAGGACCCCCGGGGGCGCCGTTGCGGGGATCGAGGGGGCGGACCTTCCGCGCCGCGGAGCTGGCTGGACGGCCTCCGAAGGCTGTTAGTCCACGGCTGTGCTGGAGCAGGCGGCGCCGAGGGGAAGCTGCCGGGGACAGGGGGCGTGGGCGCAAGCAGGAAGCCGGGAGGACGGACCGGCCCTGGGGACGTCCTGCAGAAGAAGTTGGCACCGTCCGTCGCAGGACCGCACACCTGCCTCCCTCCAGCGAGGTGAGCTAGCAGGTGTGCAATAGCGGATGGGCCGCAGCCACACCTGGGGCCCCGCCCGGACCGCCCACGTGTGAAAACCGGACCGCTGCGGCTTCACCCTCCGTCCGCCAAACCTCAGCGAGATGCCTTTTGTGATCCAGTTAGCAAACCCCGTGGCAAAGCGGTTGGGAGGGGGGAGGAGGGATGGTAGTTAAGGCTAACTTGGCTGACACGTCGTCACAAAGCCACCACAGTACCTGAAACTAAATTGGGGACAGTGTTAGAAGGGCTGCCCAAAGTATCATCTACAAAGGCCCCTGAAGAGCTTTACACGGATGCTAAGATAAGATCCACCTTGCTGTGAAAGGTCACTCTCGGTTTCCGCTACAGAAAGGGCAGGCTAGCTCGTTATGACCAACCCTTCCGCAACAAGGGAGTGAAGCATTCCAGAAAGGTGAACTTTTTCCCCAGTGAGCATCTTTCTATTTGGAAGAGGTATTAGAAAGCTCAGCTACTGGGGCATCAGCAGAGCCTGCTTCAGATTCTCTGTCCCTCCCTCTGCCCCTCCCCCGCTCGCACTCTGTCAAAAATAAAACATTACAAAAATTATAAAAAACAAAAACCTCAGCTTCTGAGCAAAGCTCCCAAGAGACCAAAGACCCAAGGGATTAAGTTATTATTCTGACGTCCCTGCAGAGACAGAGGGTCTAGTAAACCCCCGTGTTTTGGGTTGGGGCTCCGTAATGCCTTACTCTAGGACAAGAGTGACCTGGAGGAATGCCAAACCTCATGGGGCCTGAAGCTCAGCCTCAGACCGCAGCTGTGTGACCGGGGTGCTGTGTTTTTGGCTCCCTGCCAGAAGTGGAGGTCAATCCTTTCCAGAGAAGGAAGAAAATGCCATCTTAGGTCTCCAGTTATCTTCATGGTTTTAAAATGGGTAACATACGGGGCACCTGGGTGGCTCGGTCGGCTCAGGTCATGATTTCATGGTTTGTGGGTTTGAGCCCCGTGTGGGGCTCTGCACTGACAGTGAGGAGCCTGCTTGGGATTCTCTCTCTCTCCCTCTCTCTCTCTCTCTCTCCGCCCGTCTCCCCCAGATGAATAAATAAACATGAAAGCGTAGAAATAAAGTGTGTAATGTTAGTCACACACCAGGCAACATGAACACGTGATCAAATCCAAGAAAAACGAGGAAAAAGAAACTGACCTGTGGGTGGTCCAGATAATGAAATTTGCAAGAATACAGTTTGGTAAGGCTTAATATGTTCAAAGAAGTAATGATATTGGAAATTACAGCCAGGAATCAAATTGGAATTCTGGATCTGAAAAAATACAATAATAGCTTAGAGCTGAAGAGGGTGTTGGTGAAGCAGAAAGTAGGTTAGAAGACCACATCCATCAACAGGCAGGGAGAGTAGGGTCGGCACAGGGGATTCCACGAGCAAGTCTAACACACAGAGACTCTGGCCAACTCAGCACCTCCGTCCTGCCCTCGGAGTGCCTCCTCTGCACCTCCATCCTGCCCTCGGAGTGCCTCCTCTCCTGCCCTGGATACTTTTCTGTGTGGTTACAGGGGCTCTTGCAGGAGGCTTGGAAACGGAGGAAGACGGGCTATTAGTTTCTGGAGGCACACGCAACGCTAAGGGCAGGTGAGAGGTTCAGAGCAGATTCCCAGATGACCCACGGTGGCAGGACGGGCATAGTGTGGCGGTTACAGACGTGCCTGTCGGAGGGTGTATGAAAAGTCTTTCTTTTGATCTCACTCTTGAATGAGGGTCAACTGGTATAGAACTCCTCGTTGACAGTTATCTCGAGTCAGAATTTTAAAGACACGACTCTTTGGAAGCTCTTGCTGCTGACGAGAAGCTTGCTGTCCATTGAATTGCCATTTCTGTGAGGGAAATCCGTCTTTTCTTCCTGTGTCCTTAATGTCCTGACATTTCACTACGATAATTGTCAAGTGTGGGTTGTTTCAGTGACACTGCTTGGCACTTGGTGTGTTCTTTCTGTCTGAGAACAGAAAGGATCTTCGATCCCGGACATTCCAGGCGTTTTGTCTTCACGTAAATGTGGCCTGTGGTCTGCACCCCGACCTCGATTCTCGTATTCTGGGTCTCCTGTGAGGGGATAGATTGAAACCAGTCAGTCTGTTCTCCATGTCTCAAAACTGCTTTTCTTAATGTTTACCTGTGCTCTCCACCGGGAAATCTGTCTCCACTGGTGCCCACTTAGACTTTGTATCATGTACTTAGATGGTTATTTTTTTATGACTTCATGTCTCATTTCTAATTTTCTTTGTTATACTGTTCTTATTTTGTTTTTCCAGTTCTTGTTTTATAATCTTTTCCAAGTTTTTGTGGATGTTTTCTCTTTATCCAATGTGAGAATCCTAAACATGGTTATTTTAAAATCTCTATTTTAATTTTTAGGTTGCTGTATTGTTTTCATTTCATCTGGGATGAATTCATCTGCTGGTTGATGATCTTGTTACCTTTCTTCTTAGAGTAACGTGCTTTGGAGTTGAGGCTGGCAGGCTCGTCGTAAACAAGGGGCTTGTGTTCTGTGTTCTCTGTCTGCTCACCTGTCTGTGTTTCTCTGTCCTGCAGGTGCCTCCACACAGCCTTTTGGGGCTCTGCAGCGTTGATGTGTGTTACACTGGGTGCTCGGGGCTCTCGTGCAGCCACCCCCTGAGAAGTGCAGAAGTGTCCAAGTCCATCCTCTGGGGGATCCTCAGGTAACTGTTGCAGAGGTGATTTTCTTTCTCAACTTCCTGTCGTAGAGGTGGGAGACTTGCCCTGGGTCCAATTTTAGGTGATGCTCTTGGCTGTTGTTCCCCCACTCCCTTTGGGCAGTTTTAGACTCTTCGACCCTCAGGGACCGCATTTCCCAGCCACTTGCCTATTTCTGGACCCAGAGCCCCGCAGGTCCAAGGTCTCTATCCTGCACCCTGTTCTGTGTCTTCCTTCCGCCTTTGGTCTGTGGAAGGGTTAGGGTTTTTAATGCTTTCTTTTTAAACATCTCTGTCGTGGCCGTGGATGGAGGGAATGGTGGAAGGGTCTGTGTGCGCAAACCTAGGGTGCCTGCTTGCCCAGAGGAAGTAAGTGTTTTATGCACAATGGACGATAAGAGCATTTTGTTCTGTTTTAGTTTTTGCTGTTTAATTTCTTGGTATGAAGAGGCTGTAAGTTATGTTTGGTAGATTCCTGATAACTAACATCCTTCTGTATCAAAAGAAAAGCAAAATAAAAAATATGTATTTTTTTAATGTTTATTCATTTCTGAGAGAGAGACAGAGTGCAAGTGGAGGCGGGGCAGAGAGAGAGGGAGGCACAGAATCCGAAGCAGGTTCCAGGCTCTGAGCTGTCAGCACAGAGCCCAATGCAGGGCCTGAACCCACGAACTGCAAGATCATGACCTGAGCCGAAGCCGGACGCTTAACCGACTGAGCCACCCAGGCGCCCCCAAGACAAAATATTTTTAAAACTTGAAATCTACTTTCTAGAAAGTTTTAAAAAAAGAGAATAAGCATTTCTTTCTAGGTAAGCTTCACAGACTTCAGAATGGCTGGGAGTTATTTTCTGGAAAACGTTCCAGATGCTTCTGAGCAGCTGGCGCCATCTCTGCTCTGCCGGCCGCGCCGAGTTCTAAATGTGGCGGTTGAAACATATCCTTCCTCAGAAGGCAGTGAGGCCGCAGAGGGAAGACGACCTTGGTTTTCACGGGTGCCACCCGCCACTGAGGGTGCACGAGGCGTGGGCAGCGGGACTGCCTCAGGAAGGCAGGAGGACCACGCGGGGATGCTGGTTCTCTGGCGTCTCGGGAGGAGCGTGGGATGACTCCTCAGTGAATGCTCCAGGCGAGCCCGGGGGTGAGCTCGCCTTTGAGATTTGGGGACAAACAGTTGAGCCCCATAGACGGCCCCCACCGGCTCCATGGCCCATGGGCACCAGTCACCCTCCCCCAGGCTCCCGTGAGCTCCGGCTCTTGGGGGTTCAGGGTGCAGCGGGGAGGGAGGGAGGGCTGGCTCTGCATGGCCCTCTGCCTCTGCCCTCCCTCTCCTACCCGGCATCGACCCACTCTTAAAACCCAGGCGTCCGCAAGGTCCTCACGCAAAGCCCTCGTGAGAACAGCAGCACTTTCCGCATGGCTGGGGACAAGGGTTCGTATCCCCGTGGAGCGGCAGCCCCGCTGTGGGGCAGTCCAGACACGGTCCCTGCCCCACCCCCCACAATCTTCCTGAGTCCCGGCGCTCCCCTCTTCCTTTTCCACTCTGGGGATGAAGCAGATTCCTCTCCAGATGTCTCTTAGACAGCGGGCTTTGAGTCGCTTTCTTGTCCCCTGGCGAGGCCCTTCGCTTCCTGCGAGCCCATCGGTGCCATGAAAGTGTGGATTATGTGAGACCTTGCTGTTGTGTCGCTTGGGGGCCCCTCGGGGTATCAGCACGGAGGCTGTGCCCGAGAGCGGCACACAGCGCCCCGTGGCACGAGGGAGCCCAGTCAGACTTGAATGAACGAGTGAGGAAATGCAGGTGCATTCCTGTCTTTCCAGCTGGCGTGTGGTTCCACGCCCACAGCACGCGGCCACGTGTCCGGGATTTCTGATAAGCGGAGCCCATGCTGCCACTGGAGAGAAATCAGCCCTGTAACACGACGCGGCCCTTATGGAACGGACGGTGCGCAGAGGGCAGGCGTCTCCGGGGCACAAAAGGGAGCCTAACACAGGAAGCGCTTTGCTTTCAGCCTCAGACGGAAGGCTCTCGCTCGCACGGACTGACCTGTGACCCGAGCACTTCCGGGCCGTGTTTGCTGGGCTTTCGTCGCCTTGGCATTCATGCCCAACAGGGTGAAAACGGTTTGCCTCAACTCCGTTTCCCATGGCTGCCGTAGAAATCCGTCAGAGCCTTGGTGGCCTGTGACAGACGCGTTTCTCCTACAGCTCGGGCGCTCACAAGTCTGGCTGGCTTTCCCTGGGTGACATGAGGTGTCTACAGGACCGCTTCCTGCTGAGGCTCTGGGCGAGGATCTGTTTCCTTGTCTTCTCCAGCTTCTCGAGGCACCTGTGTCCCTTGGCTCACGGCCCCTGCCTCGTGTCCTCACTCCATCGTCACACCTCCATCTCCGACTCTGACCCTCCCGCTCCCTCTCCCACGGAGCCTGTGATGCCTTTGGCCCATCAGATAATTCAGGATCATCTCCCCCTCAGCATCTGTCACTCACCACGTGTATGACGTCCCTTTGGTCCTGTGTGTACCATACTCACAGGTTTTGGGGGTAAGGTTGTGGACGTTTTGGGGCCACCATGCCGTCCCCACAGTGAGCATATCTCCTGGAAAGGAACTGTCTTCACTGGAGAAAATGTGGCGACGAGCTGATGTGGAGGCTCACAGCCTGTGGCCGTGGGTACTGGCCTGTGATGGCAGCGAGCGTGAGGCCCCGGGCCGGCCAGCGACGGCCCCGCTCAGTCCGCACGGTCCAGAGAAGCCGGGGATGGAAGCCAAGAAGCCAGGGGCAGGCGCTGCGGCACCAGTCATGACACCAGGCCCGTCTGCAGACCCGGGCCCAGCGGTGGACCCACATCGCCCTCTGAGGAAGAGGGCTGCCCCAGCCCAGCACCGGCGGTGACCCCCGCTGTTCCCCCCGGGTGCCGTGACCACGGGCACTGGGACATTTCGAGAACTGGGGAACGTGGGCTGGGTCCATATTCCTACCTAAGGGGGGGGGGTGCTGAGGTGTCACCATGGCAGCCGTTTGAGTGCCGCACGTAGAGGTGAGGTAAGAGAGATGTCCTGGCCCAGCTGTGTGTGGTGGGCACGCGGGGTCCACAGCCCACCCCCAAAGCCGTTCTCCCAGCCCCCGGACCGATCGCTAGAACAGATGTACGGCGGCCAGCCTCTCCTCGGTACTAACCACACTGGTTTATTTTCTGTATGTTCGTGCCGTGGTCTCTGGGGCCTTGCTGGCTGGGCAGAGACGCCGCCCCCAGGTTGGGGGAGGCAGGGGACGGGCGTGCACGTGGGGCATGTGAGGGGCCGAGTCGTGTCTCTCTGAAACCCATGCATTGAATCCTGGTCCCAGCACCTGAGGGGTGGCCCTGACCCATTCTGACAGGCGTCCTTGTGAGAAGAGAGGACACGAGGACACAGACACGCAAGGGGACGACCCCGTGGGGACATGGGGAGGGCCTGCCGGCTACACACTGAGGACTGCAGAGCGAGGCTTCGGGAGGAACCGGGCTCGTGGACACCTGATCCTGGACCTCTGGCCTCCAGAACCGGGAGGGAATTAGCCTCTGTTGTTTCAGCCGCCCCTCCTGTGGGATCTGTGGTCGCGGCTTCAGGGGGCTAATGGGTGGGGTGCCGGTGGCGGGGTCGGCTCGCGGGGTTCCTGCTTGCGCTTCAGAGCTTTTATATGTTCCACGTGTCACGTGTCCCAGAGCAAATGAGCTACGGGACGAGCACCTGCTGCCCAACTGCTGTGGGGGGCACGGGGTCCTAACCCAGCCCTGCTCACGCCCGGGCCTGGGTGGGTCCTTCCGACCCTGTCACTCGCTTGTAAAACGCGGTGGTCACGACGGGGATCTTGTATGATGGTGTGAGGTCTGAATGCAGCTTGTGGTAAGACAGCAGCGTGGTGCCCGACGGGCCAGCAAACGCCGGGTGCTCGTCTCCGTGACGCCGGGTGGGGGTCGTTTCCCGATTCCACACGGAGAAGCGAAGGTGCGGGGTGGCGACTGGGGGCCGGAGACGCCCCCGGGAAAATGGAGGACCTGGATTCACGCCTGGCTCTCGAGCCGCCCCTCCTTCCAGGAGCATCTAAGGGGAGCATGAGAAGGTGGGGGTCCCCTCCCACAGCCAGACTCTAAAGAAGAAGTGATTTCTCCACAGGGGGCCTTTCTGGAAGCCCAGAAGCAGCAGGCTCACACTCTCAGGTGGACTTAGCCAGTAGCCATGACACTGCAGGCCTCCGGCCCGGGTCTGACGTCCGGCCCCTGGTGCCCGGGTCCTGGGCCAGATCTGAGCTGAGCGTCCACACGGACCCAGCCTCTGGGCTACAGGGCCCAGCCCCTGCCCGCGGATGTCGGCCGCATGGCCAGAGGGGTGCCCACGGGCCCCTGCAGAAGCTGACACACAGCCTGACCTGGGCAGCATGATCGTGTGACCTCTCCCAGGTAGGGGACGATGGCACACAGCCCAGTGTGGATAACCTGGGGCTCCCGTGCCAGCTTGTGCTAGGTGTCCCCAGCCAGGACAGGCGCGGCTTTTCTCTGACCGGCCAGACAGAACTTTCCCAGTCAGGCCTGAAGAAGCCTGATTTCTTTCTTGCTTTCTTAATTTTTTTAATGTTTGTTTATTTTTGAGAGAGAGAGAAACAGTATGAGCAGGGAAGGGACAGAGAGAGGGAGACAGAACATGAGCAGGGGAGGGACAGAGAGAGGGAAACACAGAGTCCGAAGCAAGCTCCAGGCTCCAGGCTCCGAGCTGTCAGCACAGAGCCCGACGCGGGGCTCGAACCCACGGACTGTGAGATCATGAGCCAAAGGTGGACGCTTAACTGACCGAGTCACCCAGGTGCCCCATGAAGAAGGCTGATTTCTACTGCAAAGTCTTTGCTTCAAAACCAGGTGAGGCAGCCAGGGTGCTCACAAGCCGATGTCGAAGCAAATGAGCAAACCTTTTTAAAATTTTAGAGAGAAAAGAAGAGCTTTATCGGAGCCCAAATTAGGCCCAGCTGCCCAAATACACGACTTTCACGAGGAGGGACTGCTCCGGGGAGGGGCCTTTGGGGCAGCGTCGTATGTGTTTGCACATAAAGAATTACAAATCATCACGACCGGGGACAGTGTAGAAGGTTAGAGACTTTATCTTCTGTTTCTAGTCTGTGCAAGGCTGTGGGACTTTAATTGCATGGGGAGCAGGGAGGTTTTCTCTTTTTCTTATCTGTCTGTTCAGAATGCTCCTTTTTGCTTAAGTTTCTAACGGAGCAGATGTACGGTGTGTGTGGGGGCAGAAGTAGCCCCGTGCTTTGAGGTTTTGCCAAGTCATTCTGACCCCGTAAATGTTGAAGGACAGCTTCCCTGGGCGCCCAGGAGCAGGGCCCACAGGCACGAAAAGATGAAACTTCCCTTTATTTTGTCACCTCTTTTGAAGAGAGGATTGAGGACAATGCAGAGAATTGGCCCTTTTCCCTGAAGATTTCAGGAGTGTTTGCACAGAACTCCATCAGAAGCGGTGGGGGAAGGATTCTCCCCCAGATCTCTCCACCCTGTGTGGTCCTCATCCTCAACAAGCCGCTGGGGCCACCTGGAGGTTCAGTTTTACTTAAAGGCAGCACTGAGTGCTGTGGCCGTGGAGGGTGGCTTGGTGTCACAGCCCCTGCCTGGGGACAGAGACCGGCCTGGCCCTCTGAGGCGACTAGCTCCGGGCTCAGAGGGAAGGTGGGCTGGTGACGGCCGCTTATCCACTTGCTACGGAGGGACGTGCCCCCCAGAAAATGTGCAGTCGTCAAACATAAAGGTCCCTGAATCCCGCACGCGCCCGAGAAACAAGACGTGGACACGTCAGTTTAGGTCCGTGGTTCCTTGTGGGTGGGCAGCATGGGACAGAGTGATGAGGCGGGTGGCCCCTCACCACCTGACAAGCCCGTGTGCCTGGGGCACGTTTACAGGAAGTCCGGCGAGGACACGGGCTCTGCCTTCCGGGAGACCTGCGTTTACCTGCCTCACCCACACCCGCCTCGGACGCCCCACGAGCCAAGTCTGGGACCCGGGGCTGATGGCTCGCCACGCTTCCACGGGGTCCAGCATCAGATCAGTGTGAGCTGCGGACGGACCCCGGCAGCCAGGTGGAGGGTGAGGGAGGCCACGTGGAGAGAGCCGCACGCGGGCACCTGCTACGTTGTGCCCCTTCACGTTGTTAATGGTCGAGTGGTTCAAAGTATACTGGACAGATCTAATTCAGGGCAAGGGAATTTTTTAAAGGAGATTTTTTTTTTTAAGTTTATTTATTTTGAGAAAGAGCGAGCATGCAGGGGAGGGGCAGAGAGAGAGAGGATCCCGAGCAGGCTCTGTGCTGCCAACACAGAGCTTAAGGAGGTTTTTTTAAAAAGCAGAAATATAAAATGTCAGATGGGGGCGCCTGGGGGACTCAGGCAGTTAAGCCTCCAGCTCTTGATTTCAGCTCAGGTCATGAGCTCACGGTTCATGAGTTCGAGCCCCACGTCAGGCTCTGTGCTGACAGCGCAGAGCCTGCTTGGGATTCTCTCTCTTCCTCTCTCTCTGCCCCTCCCCTGCTCATGCTCCCTCTGTCTACCTCAAGATAAATAAATAAGCTTTATATATGTATATATATATATATATGTGTGTGTGTGTATATATTATATTTATACACACACACACACATGAAAATTTCAGATAAATAGAGTGCCACTTGCCTAATAACAAGGCAGTTTGAAGCCATGTTTTTCTGCATTTGGGGATGCTTACCTCGTGCACACCCCGATTGTTACAGATAAGGAAACAAGTCCAGGGTGGTTAAGGACTTGCCAGCTCCATGCAGCTATCGGTGAGAGAGCTGGGATCTCGTCCCCCGATCACAGTCTCCGAAGTAGTGAGGTCCCAACAACACGGCTATTTTTCAACCACGTGAAGGAAAAAGGACGAGAAATTCGCCCAGTCACGGAGTATAAGAATGCATGAATTCAACCATAAAACCAGATCAACAGGAATTCAGCCGCAAACAATTCAACAACAAATGCAGGTAGACTGTAGCCCATGGCTCTCCGTTCGTCCGTAATCTGACTGCCAGGCCACATGAAACCCCTCTGTCACGTGCAGTTGAGACGTGGCATGTTGTGGTTCCGGCAGCTCCAGCCACCCTCAGTGGCCGTGACGAAGCTTTGAGAGCGCGTGGCCGCTGAGACGTCTGTGGACAGGGCTGTCGTGCAGTGGCCACCGGCTGTCACTAACCTGCCTCGCGGGGACCACAGGTGCCTGTGACGTCCGGACCTCCTCCCGTGTCACGCTTTGCCAGCCAGCCAGCCCTTCTCACCTCGGGGCCACGCAGATGCTGTTCTCGTCACAGAGTCCTTCCCAGCGTCCTCCACAGTGTGAGCGGTGTGAGCAGAAGGGACGTGAGCAGAGTCGCGAAGGCCCTTGTATCCGTGTAGAAAGCACGTGAGTGGCCTCCTGCTCCCAGAAGAATAGAGGCCCACGGGACAGACGTGGCCTGAATCCGTGACCCACAGCCAAGCCTGGTGAGATATGCCGAAGCACGGCCGACCGCAAGGTGCATGAGTCAGATGCAAATCGTAGGTGGTAGAGAGAAGTTGGGGGTGGTTTGTTAGCGGAAATGTCATGGGAATGGCCAGCTGGTGCAGGGTCACCTCACCCCTTTCTGGAGCCCTCGGGGACGGTGTCCAAGAGGGCCCTGGGCCAGCTCCATGCAGGGAGCAGCTCCGTGTACCTCTGCCCTACCGAAGGGGCCACTTCACCCCTCCCTTGTCTGCAGTCTCTCTCACAACATGGCTTTTGAGGGACCACGGTGAGTTTTGCGGTCTGTTAGTTATACTTTCGTAAAAATGGAGAGATGACAAACAAAAAGACCCCTGACCACAGCCCATCGTACAGACACAATTCAATGATTTGTAGTAAATGTATAGAGTTGCAACCGACACCACCGTCCGGCTTCAGAAGGAACTTCCCACAATCCCCATTTCCACCTCCAGCCTTAGGAGTGCGCTGATGTGTGCCTTCTGCCTCCACAAATCTGCCTTTTCTGGACATTCCGTATAAATGCAACCATATGACACATGGTTTTTCATCTGTTTTTTTCCCATTTTATCCTGACTTTAAGGTCCGTCCGTGTTGCAGCAGGTAGCAGTATTCCACTCCTTTCCATTGTTGGGTGATATCCCGTGGCACGAATCTACGGTTTGTTTATCTGTTTGCCAGCTTGTGGATATTTGGACTATTTACGGTGTGGGGACATTAAGAATAATGCTGTTATAGGGGCACCTGGGTGTCTCAGTCGGTTAAGCCTCTGGCTTTGGATCAGGTCATGACCTTGTGGTTTGTGAGTTCAAGCCCCACATCTGGCTCTGCACTGACAGTGCTTGGGACGCTCTCTCCCTCCCTCTCTCTCTCTGCCCCCCCCCCCACTTGTGTGTGCACACACACACTCTCAAAATAGTGAAGAATAAAAAACTTTAAGAAAGAATAATGCTGTTATGAATATTTATGTGCATGTATTTGCATTGCTGTGTGTTGTATTTTTCTTGGGTAGATTCTTAGGAGGGGAATTGCTGGGTCTTATGGTGCGTTTATGCTTCAATTCTTAAGGAGTTAACTATTCTCCAGGTGGCCATATCACTGTACATTTCTATCTGCAGAATTTGGGGATTCCAGTTCTGCTACATCCTTGAAAACACCAGGTATTTGGCCACCACAGAATATGCCACCCTGACATGGGATCACCTTAGGTGAATGGTGCTGAGAAACAGTGTGTCCCCACCACCAAGTCAGGGTGCAGATGTCCCTCCGCGAAGACGCTCTCCCGCGCCGGGAGGGGAGACCGCTCTCAGCTCTGGAGATGGTGCTGACTCCAGTCTGTATAATAAACCTTCCTAAATTACCTTATCTTCCAGTACTTTCTCCCATATGTTTTTCTTCCCCCAACTTACCATCCCTAGAAGCCCAAAGCACTTTTTCTTGTCACTTCTCTACAATTTACTGCCCTTTGTTAAAATGGCGTATGAATCCCCAGGCCAAGTAGCTTTTTTGAGCTTTTCTTGCCTTTTCTCTGACGCCTCCCTTGTGCACAGAAAACAAACGTTTTCTCCTATTACTCTGTCGTCGTTTTAATTCACACACCCCAGAAACTGGGTCTGAGAAGATACAGGGAAAGTTTTTTCCTCCCCTGCAGTAGTGAGTGTGGTTTTTATTATAGCCCTTCTAATGAGCATGGAGTACTATCTCAGCGTGGTTGGAATTTTCATCTGCCTGATGATTAACGGTGTAGATAGAGTACGTTTCTACGTGTGCATTAGCCGTTTGTATGAATCGGTCAAATGTCTGTTCAAGTCTTTTGCCCACCTTTTAACTGGGTTGCTTGTTTTCTTATAACTGAGTTGTGAGTCATTATATATTCTCTGCACAAGTCCTTTGCCAGAAGTATAAGCTTAGCATCACCGCCTCCCAGTCTGTGCCTCCCCCTTTCGTTTTCTTTATGGTATCTCTGAAGCACGCGAGTTTTTAAGTTCAGTGAAGACAGACACGGGCTTTTTGACAGCTTGAGCTTTTGGTGTCACATCTGATAGCTCTTCGGCCAACGGAGTCATGTAGGTCCGCCATGTTTTCTTGTAGAACCTTGTGGTGTCAGCTCTCTGACACCAGAGGCCTCTGATCTGTTCTGAGTTAGTATCTGCGTAAGGGTCTCAGCTTGTTCTCATACGGATATCCAGTTTTCTCAGCAAATACACTTTTCTTTGGGGGCATGTTTTTAGATATAGAGTCAATTTTGTGCACACATATGACCTATTCATATTCTCTATTCTATCAGTCTTGATAAACTGCATTTTTAAAAAGGCTTCTCCCATTTTATTTGAGTTGTGAATTTATGGCACAAAATTTCTGCGATATTCCCTTATTTATTTTAACATTATTTTTAATGTTTATTCATTTTTGAGAGATAGAGAGATAGAGTGTCAGCAGGTGAGGGGCAGAGAGAGAGAGGGAGACACAGAATCTGAAGCAGGCTCCAGGCTCTGAGCTGTCAGCACAGAGCCTGATGTGGGGCTCGAACGCATGAACCGTGAGATCATGACATGAGCTGAAGTCAGACGTTTAACCGACTGAGCCACCCAGGTGCCCCCCTAATTATTCTTTTAATCTCCTTAGGCCCTGTAGTGATAACCCCCTTTTCCATTCTGATGTGGCAATTTTTTTGCTCTATTTTTATTCTATAATAGTAGGGTTTTATCAGTTTTACTGGTTGTTTTCAAAGTACCAATGCTTTGCTTTATTGACTTTTTCTATCATTTGTCATGTTCTGTTTCATAGATTTCTGCTCTCATGTCTTTTCCTTCTACTCACACTGAATTTAAATTACTCTTCCTTTTTTAGCTTCTTAAGATAGAACTTAGATCATTGATTTTAAACTTACTTTTTTCATATAAGCATTTAAAAATAGCTGTATCCCACACGTTTTGTTATGTTGGTTTTCATACTCATTCAGTTTTAAATATTTTCTAATCCCCTCTGTGATTTATTATGTGGTCCATGGATTACTTGGAAGTTTGTCATATAATTTCCAAATGTGTGCAGCCTTTTAGGACATCTGTTATCATCGGTGTCTTTTTTAATGTATTGTGTTCAGGCAACATATTCTGTATGATTTTAAGCCTTTGAAATTTACTGAAACATTTTTCTTTTTTGGTCCCAGGATATGACTTATCTCCATGAATATCCCTTGCACGCTTGAAAATGATGTGTAATATGCCACTGATTTTATAATGTTCTCTAGAGGTCGGTTAGGGCAAGTTGGGTGACGGTGTTGCTCAGACTTGTGTGTGTGTACTTGCTCTATCAATTAGAGAGAGAGAGGAGGATTTAAATCTACCACCATTGGGGATTGTTTTCTTCTTGGGTTGTTGTACGAGTCAGGGTTTTCCAGAGAAACGGAATCAAGAGGATATGCAGAGGTATATATACGGGGGTTCATTACCGAAGCCGGGTCATATGGTTACAGAGGTCGAGGGGCCCTGGGATCTGCTATCTGCAAGCCAGAGAACCGGAGTCGCTGAGTGTTACTTCCCAGTCTAAAGGCCAAAGGCCTACAAACCAGGGAAGGGGCTACGAGGGGGTGGAGTGGGTAGCTGGTTTAAGTCCTAGAGTCGGAAGGCCTGAGAGCCAGGAGCTCCATCCAGTGTCTGAGGACAGCCGAGCTCCAGAAGAGAGAATTCAGGCCCCCAGCAGGTTAGATGCTGCCCACCCATGGCGGGGAGGATAGTCTGCCTTGTTCAGTCTACCAACTCAAATATCAGTCTCTTCCGGAGACACCCTCACAGACTCGCCAAGAAATAATGTTTTGCGAGCTCTCTGGGCTTCCCAAGCCCAGGCAGGGTGACACATAAAATTAACCATCACAAGCCCACCCCTTGCCGACCTGACATCATACACACCTCTTCAAACGACACTTGGTCTCCAAACAAAGACGTAATGAGATCATAATTCCACCCAATAAGACATACACCCCAAGATGAACTAAACTCTTCCCCAGCGGATGATGACGGGAGGCACTCAACCACCATGAGCAAGGTGGCCACGGTGGCCGTGATGCACAGCAGAGGCCAAGTCTGACTTGAGCAGACCTGTGGTGTTGGCTGGTCAGTCGCAATGTTTCCGGAAGTAGAGTAGACAGGAAGCCTGTGTCAGCAGAGAAGTTCTAGGTCAAGTGAACAAAAGTCTAACCTGAATCATAAAAACAGGGAGCCATGGCCCCTCAACAGTTTCCAGACAGAGCTGGTTGACAGACCCAGGGCCCCTTGAATGGAAGGGCCCCCTCGAAGGACTCCGGAACACTACCAAAAATGTATACTGCTTATCTTTCTCCCGGCCTTCCCCGAAGGGACTGATGGCCTTCTACCAGGGTAACTGAGCACTGGGGGGGGGGGGGGGACATAATCAGACATTTGGGGACTACTGAACACCAGCTCTGAACTGACATTAATTCCAGGAGACCCAGTCGAAATGCCCTGAAGAGACGGTAGAAATATGGCCCGCCGGGGTGGGCTGGTGAGGACTGAGGACGAAGGGAATGCTGCCCTCGGCCAGGACACACACCACCATGAGCAGGATGTTTGTTGGTGGCAAGGTGAGCATTAAAGGCGGTGGGGTCCCCGATGGAAACAAGGAACGTGCTGCCGGAAACCAGAGGAACAACGAGCCCGGTTGTGCAGTGGCAGAAAACTGGGCTGGACTGCATTGTGATGTCAGGCAGAACGCCTTGCAGGTGATGAACTTGAATACTGGCTGAGGAGATTGATAAGCAAAGTGTTAAAGGCGTGGGCTGCTTTCCTCTTGCTGCTCATAGTAGAATATGAGAGAAAAGAGATCGATTGAGGAAAGTCTCTGAAGCAAAAGTGAACCAGCGCTTCATGATTTGGGCCTATCTGGATTGCAAAGAACACTAAAATTAGGAAATTGCCTATTGGAAAAGCATGTTGGAAACAGAGGGCCAAGGGTGTGGCTGCACAGCCGCTTGCCGGAGAGGCTGGTGTGCGACTCTTAAGTCACTCAGCCGTCGCAGCAGAGCCCAGCGGGAAAGGTAGGCTCACTGCCCCCCCCCCCATTTAAGGGAGCCCCGTGTGTGTCTGCGAATGCTGTGCCGGCAGATGCACCGCTCGTCGGCACTGAGAGCAACGGATTCAGGGCGGGGTGAAAGAGTGCTATCAGACTTTCTAGAAAGTTCTATAAGCAGGAAAGGGGCTGACAGGGCTGGTGAGCTGCAGGTACGTGCAACCCATCAGGATAAAGGAAGAACACAGCTCTGAGGACGGGGCTTCCAGTCGCAGAGGATTCTTCTCGGCTCTTGAAACTTAACGGAATTTTCTCTGCTGCATTTTGAGTTTACTTGGGAGTGGTGACCCCTTTGTTTCTTCCACGTTCTCTTTTTGGAATGGAAAGGTCTGTCCTGCGCTCGACCTGCCCATGTATTTGGGAAACAGGTATCTTGTTTTCCAGCTGCACAGATGAAGAGGAATTCTGCCTTGGGATGCACCACACCCAGAGTGTCACTAGCACCTGAGAGACACGGTGACCTTTGGGACTCGTGAGCTGATCGTGCTTAGGTGGCATTTTAGGCCTGGAGCTCACGCCGCAGTGCCGAGTGGGGTATTCTGCACACAGGATGGACACAGATGTTGGAGGACCCAACAGTGGACTGTGGTAGGTTTAATGGTGGCCCCCCAAAAGATATGTCCGCCCAGAACCTATGAATGGGACCGTCTTTGGAAAGACAGCCTTTGCAGGTGTAATTAAGATCTCGAGATGGTGTCAGCCTGCATTAAGCTGGGCCCTAAATCCTCATAAGGGAAGAAGAGGTGAGGACACGCAGGTGAAACATGATGTCACAATGGACGCAGAGAGTGCAGTGAGGCTCCTGTGAGTCAAGGGTCACGTAGGATTGCCAGGAGCCCACCAGAAGCCCAGAAAGGGGCGGATTCCCTCTCAGGACCTCCAGAAGGAACAGGCTCCGCTCCAGGGCTGTGGGAGAATCCACTTCTGTGGTTTGCAGCCAACCACTTGGCGGTGCTTTCTTGCAGCGGCCCTGGGAACTGATGCGCGAGCCTGTGTTCAGACCTGGTACCATCCCAGCGGGTGAAGGGCTCCCTCCAATGCACCGTGGGGCTCCGGCCCCTCCGCTGTGCGTTCCCCTCTCTGATGATTCTCTCTGTGGTCATCAGAAGCCAGGCAGCCAACCATCCCAGCACTTGATCCCCCAAACTCCTGCCTGCCACCGTGTTTGGGACTCTGTTTGGTCCCAGCAGAGTCAGTGCTGGTGGCCCACAGCCAGGGATGGTCTGCTTCCCATCTCCTGCCGGGACCCTCCACATCGGTGAGCGGTGAGCGCCCCAGGATCAGAATCCCCTTTGAACTTGTTTCCTGTTTCCTGGGGCCAGTGCTGGCAGCTCAGAGTTCCATAAAAGGACTGTTTACGAAGAGGCGGGCAGCCCACAAGTGTTAATCTCATATCGGCGACATAAGATGAAGCACACCTGAAAACTGGAGACTGTCCTGGACTCTGGTTACGTGACAATTACTGGCTCAATGTCAGGGGCATCCCCCTAGGGAAGCACAGCTCATTTGGAGAAGTGAGAGACCAGTTCACAAGATCAGTGGGACTAACCTGGCTTCTGCTGGAGCAAAAACGCGCCCCTCCCCCATCTCAATGGCCCAACACATGTCCTACAAGCCTGGGGCTGCTCTGCAAGTGTCCCCAGTGATGGGGGCTTCCTCTTAGCCAAGGGGATATGTATGGCCAGTCCCACACCTGTGTTATACAGCTCACCACAGTTCTCACTTCATTGGTCAAGCAGGTCAAGGAGCCACGCTGAATTTCAAAGGTGGGGTGGGGTACAGGTGTAGCCAACCATGGAAAGAGACCGGAGTGGTGACGGATAGACTGAGTATCACAACCTGGGGTTGGGGGGGGGAGAGACAGGGCAGAGCCCAGGGGGGCCGAAGGATGGGGGGGGACAGGGGGGCGGGGGGGGGGGGACCCGGGGGGCCTTGCGGGACCCGCAGGCGGGGGGGGGGGGGGGGGGGGGGGGGGTCCATCGCATTGTGGGGAAGCAGAAGGCCCCTCCACGACCTCTCGGGGAAGGAAGCAATGACCGGGCTTTGGGCCTGGCTACCAGGCAGAACTTAAGGCCTCCAAAAGCCAACCCATCACAGAAATGATTCTTCAGTGACAAAGTCTAAGGTGCAGGAGGCTTGGCACTCCTCAGAACCGTCTCCTAGGGCGTCCGCTGTGCCCAGCGCTGGACTCCCGCGGTCTCACGTGGCCTTGCGAGCAGGGGTGGAGACTCACCGAGCTTAAGCTGTGCGTGGCGCTCCCCAAATACGCCGCGAAGGCCGTGGAGAACCCCGCGGTCAGCGCCAAGGCCCTCGTCGGACCCGGGCAGGGCCAGGGGACTCTGGGCAACTCGGGCACACGGTTCCTGGGAGGGCTCGCGGAGTGCACCTGCGCCAGGGGCTCCAGCTCCGGATGGGCGTCCGGCAGGCCTCACCGAGAGGAGGACGGGGACCCTGCCAAGGAGACCCCGAGAGCGCGGGTGCACGAGTCCGTGAGTGCGCGCGCTGGCAGCCAGGCTCCCTCCCCTCAGACCGCTGGCGGAGGGGCTGAAGCACCGGGCCCCGAGGCCCGCCCCGCCCTCTCCCTCCCCTGCACGCTCTGACCCCCACCCAGCCTCGGCCCCCGCCGCCCTTCCCCGGCCCCGCGCGCGGCCTGGCGAAGCGCAGAGCCTCACGATGAAGTTGAAGGCCGCCCCACATCGGGTGGCCGGCTTTGTTCGCGAAAGCGGCGGGGGTGGGGACACCCAAGGGGAGCCCCGAGTCCCCGCCGCCTGGCCGAGCGGGGCCGTTCCCGTCCTCTCGGGAGACCCGGAGGGGGTCGTGGCCTTCCCTCCCTCGCTCTTGTCCCCGCCTCCTAGTCGGTGCCGCCGCCCCAGGGTCCGCGCAGACCAGGCCCCGCTCGAGGTGGGCGGCGGGCCCTCGGCAGGGCGCGCCACCGCCAGCGCCGCCCGCCGGGTCTCCGCCCCCAGGCCCCGCCCCCC